>NC_062239.1:13000000-13300000 GCF_905475465.1 Pieris napi | reverse complement strand
ACTTTAACCTTTAACCTTTAAATTAAATAAGTTTTCGTTTAAACTCCACCTAGAAGAACCCTTACATCAGAGATGGAAAAATTTCTCAAAATTCTATCTCAACAAAACTTAGATATAATCTGCAAGAGCCTATAGATTTGGTTCAACTTAACCATCAAAATCAATTAAATAAATTTATTAGATTTAAGTATTATAAATTTGGTAATTGCTTATTATGGAAAATTTTATGCTACAAATCAATTTAATGATTCTCAAAGAATTTTACAATCTACTCATGTCACACGTTTACGAATCCGATAAGTGACGTAAAAGTCACAAGGCAAATAGTGGTGATTCATTTTTGTTGGAACTTTTGAGTTTAGAAGGAGAATATTGATTCAGGTACCTTACAAACGATTCATGTAACGTAAATAAATATAAATATGAGGCTATACTCTATAGTAATACTGTGTGTTCTCCATACCAAATACCAATGTTTCACAGTAAATACTACAGCAACGGACAATCGTCACAAAATATAACGCCAGGTGGCGGCTACAGGGATTACGAATCTACTTGAATTAATTGTTTGGAAACCAGTTTAACTAGAAGATATAATTAATTAATTAAAAGAAGCTTACCAAATTAAGCCACCCACTGGGTAGGCTTTGAAGTATCGGCGGAATCTTGATAGTTTAGTTGCACTTGGCACAAAAAAACTTAACCACGATTATAGATTTTATATCACGGTTATTAGACTTAAAAACTTTACCGACCATTCCCTAATGTAATTTTTTGATAAAATTTCCAGGAGCTAATGCACAACTTGCGAAAATGTCACAAAAGGAACGAGAAAGAGATCCGTCATCCGAATAGTAGAAAGAGATAGTTACAGGAAATGTCAGAAAAATATTGCGCGCGCAGTGCCCTCTCAGGGTGATATTGATCGCAAAATATACGGTTCTCGCATGCGCGCGAAACTTGAAAAAACTATAAAAGTAACTTTACTATAAAAATCTTTTTATGTTTGAAACAGCAAACTGAATAAGAAATATAATGTTAATTAATGGTATTATGCTTGTTTTTCTAATAAATTATTACTCTTTCTTTTAACTTCTGTTACTATGGTGTTGTTTAAAAAAAATAAGAATTTACTCTATGGTCAAGTAAATTTTTTTCGACAAATAATTGCTAAGTTTGTAAAATGTAAAGTGCAAACCAATTCTCTATTACGACGGCCGTCGCTTTCAGACGCCTAGATTGCTCATCCACACTCTCCGCGAGGCTATACGAAGGGACGCGAGCGCGAGAGTTGTCGGTTTTTTGGGACGCGATTCAAAAGGCGAGAGCATCAACCACACTCTCGCGGCTCGCCCTTGCTCCATTTGTTGTTAACACGGACGAATTCTTATCATCATGGAGTGTAATAGTTTTTACCTGTTATAGCGAAACTATTTGAGAAACTATTTCTCAAACGTCTTAACCCTATTATTGCCAAAAAGCAGCTCATACCGGATTACCAATTTGGTTTCAGAGAAAAACATTCTACCATAGAGCAGGTTCATAGAATTACAAATAATATAGAAAAAGCACTAGAAGAACAAAAAGTCTGCTCCACGGTCTTTCTGGATGTAGCTCAGGCATTTGACAAAGTGTGGCACCGAGGACTTGTTTATAAATTAAAGAAACTACTGCCTCGTCAATTTTCAAATATCCTTGAGTCATACTTAACACAAAGAATGTTTAGGGTACGACAAGAAGATGATTACTCAGAACTGAAAGAAATAAAAGCTGGGGTGCCGCAAGGGAGTGTATTAGGTCCGGTCCTGTATCTTTTATACACATGCGATATTCCTGAATTAGAAGATAACGTAATCGCTACCTTTGCCGATGATACTGCTATCATGTCTACGGCAGATACTGAAAAGGAAGCGGTAGTAAAACTACAAAAAGCCATAAATACTGTTGGCTTGTGGACCAAAAAATGGCGGATACGATTAAATCAGTCTAAATCAGTTCACATAAACTTTACCTACAAAACATCAAATTACCAGCCAGTATATATTGATAACGTCAAAGTGCCGTTCCAAAATTCAGCTAAGTACCTAGGTATGACGCTGGATACCAAACTCCGATGGAAGGTCCATGTTAAAAAGAAGCGTGAAGAGTTGGATCTCCGTTACACTAAATTGTACTGGTTGCTCGGAAAGCATTCCGCGCTATCAGTTAAAAATAAATTATTGATTTACAAACAAGTCCTGACACCTGTATGGACTTATGGTTGCCAGCTGTGGGGCTGTACCAGTAATAGTAACATCCAAGTAATCCAACGATTCCAAAACAAAGTGCTCAGGGGAATAGTCAATGCTCCCTGGTATATTCGCAATAACGACCTCCATCGGGACCTTAATGTAGAGGACGTCGCCACAGTAATAAAAAAGACTGCCGGAGCCCACGAACATAGGCTCCACCATCACGTGAATGTCGAGGCTATTCAACTCCTTGACACCACGGGCCTAGTGAGAAGATTGAAAAGGACAAAACCGTTTGAACTAGTGAATTAGTGTTAGTGCACGTTAGTATTAAGTGCTAAACAGTGATTGAAAAAAATAGAACACAAGAACAAAGTGTCTTCCCTTTAATAGAGACTGTAAGTAGTGTTATTGGACACTTTCTTATGTTAAATATCCTTTGTAATAAATTAGGTTAGACTTAAATTACTTATTAGTCTTAAGTTAGGCTAGATTGTAATGTTCCATGATGTCTTAGTAAAGACACATGTATATAAAAAAAAAATTGAGTGTAATAATGATTTGTGAAGGCATATTTTGAACGCTATTTTACAAAATATGCTTTATAAAATGTGCTCTATGTGTCCTACATACTAGACATCGCCGTCGTAGTCTGTACTCTGTGAACTAGACTCAGGTACTCTGTCTGATATTTGGTATATGTCTGTGACATAGACAATTTGTCTTTGAAATAATCTTGAATTCTTAGCGGGAAACGTAATCGAAAATATATAATATATTCTTGTTAATTGTTATTATACCATATTGTGGTGGTATATAATTTCAAATGGTATTTATGTTTTACATAAAATTTTTGAAGCTACACAATGGATTTGAAGAATACAAAAATCACAAATTTAACAGAGTACACTTTATTTTCTCGGGATATGATTACGAAATATTCCCAATTGAAAATAACGCTAAATAGTTCGACCCTTGTTACTTTGAATAAATTCAAAATTTTTGAAACTGAGGTATGTTATCTAGTTAAAGTTTCACTATATTTCTATCATACATTAATTCATTTAACGCCTTACGCCTGTATTGTTTCAGTATTTTATAAAGTACTCCAAATGCGGCGCTGCATTCCAAGCTCTTGAAAAAATGTTGCTAATTCCACCTTCGAAAACTTGGGATGATCTTTCAAAGGAGATCGTTTCGCTGTTAAAATTTTGGTTTAATAAACTCCAACATCAAATGATAGAACACAACACTGTTTGGTGGAATTTTCTACTAAAGCTTTTGAATTTTGTTAAAGTAAGTTTTATCTATTCAGTATAAAAGTCTTATTCTTTACTTTTGAGTTTCTATATCTAGTTTCTAAAATGATTTTTGTACACTTACGAATTGACGATGGAGCAATATTTAATGCATAAACGTTTTAGAATGTAATAATTATGTAATTATCAAGAGAATATGACTAAAGAAACTACGGCACGTGTGTAGCAAATTGAAAGAATATTTAAAACTTTCAGGAATTAAGAACCAAAAGTCCACTCCTAAACTATAAACTCGTAGAAGGGCTGGGTGAAGATTTTCTCCAGCTGAGCAGAAATACCAATCTGGACTTGAATCAGCGACGGGCGACGCTTCAATGCTTCAACGCGTGCTGTGCGGAGTTGCCCAAACAGTCTAGGTTGGCCCTGAGGGAAACGTTTGAAGAGTATTTGTAAGTTCACTTAATACACTTTTTTATTTTAGTTTTGAGAACATAATAAGGATTTTGCTGCGATATTTCAGCACGAAGCTGGCGCACGAGATGCCGTCGTGGGGTGACTTCAGGTTGCAGTTCAACACGATGGAGACTCTTTTGAGGTGGCTCTTGAGGCGGAACGAACGTCCCGTTCGAGAACGAGTCGCCGCTTTGTGGTTCCCGCGCGACCTCTATTCGAGAATGGCCGTCAAAATCTTTTTGGAGAGGGATTGGAAGAACTTCTTTAAGGTCCATTCGTTACGTTAAGGCTTTCAATTTATTCGCAAGTATTCAAGTGAAGAACGAGATATTTACTAAAAACGCATATTTGTTTCAGGACGCGAGAGATTTCCTAAACGCACAAAACGAGAATAACTCTTCAATAATTTCTCTACTTTGTAAAAAATTAAATTTTGGCAAAACTGAGGCGATCACTGTAACTATATCTGCTTTTACACATTTTTGTTTTATAATGTTAACATTTGAATAAATGGTGATGATGATTACCTTCTGCGGTGCCGGGAATCCGAACCCGCGATCGCAGGCTTAACCGACCAACTTTCCTTTCGTTTCGTTAAGCATTTTCGGGCGAGTCCAGACTTTCGAAGACACGTTCAGAGAATTTTGAATTTCCAGGCTAAGGATAAAAAACACTGGATTGATTTCAACATAGCTAATAAATGCATTTCCCTAATGCTGGAATTAAAATTACTGGAGGTTCTTAAAATCGCGAACTCCGACGCTCTCGTGATTGAGGAGGATAACACAAGATCTGTGAAATTGATTAGGTATGTCTAATCCTGTTGAATTCCTTAATACTACTAATAATACGCTTCAACATTTCTTATTATTTTCTAAGCTTTTAAGAGAAGCATAAAATGCAATTAATTAATTACGGTGTACCCTCTATATGCCTATATTAATCTAAAATACATTCTAAAAAGGCGAAGGGCCCTTTGTGACGCCGAAGGCCGCGGTCTTCGAACCGGCCCCCAGCAGTGGTCCAGGACTATGGCGGTTCCAGGA
Organism: Pieris napi; assembly: GCF_905475465.1. Lineage (NCBI taxonomy): Eukaryota > Metazoa > Arthropoda > Insecta > Lepidoptera > Pieridae > Pieris > Pieris napi. Next base: position 13,295,011 of record NC_062239.1, on the reverse strand, counting down.
TAAAAGATTGTCGCGTGTCTTGTGATAAGATGTTTAAGTGTTCATATCGGTATTTTTACTGTACCTTTGTGTTATTACGTTTAGAGCGAGTGCTGCATTATGAGATTTATCATTTGATTATTCTAAATCAGGATACTTTTCAACGACACATTATTATTATCCACTAGTTGATGAGATAGTAGTCTAGTAATAAACTGCGGACGAAACCACGGAATCGAATATTTTAAGATGGGATATGTAGGATTGTCACGCGTGATTATTGAATTGATACGAGGAAGTTCTCATACAACATCCATTTCTTGACACTAAAATAAATTTTAAACTATTTTGTTCAAAAACGCCTACAAAGTTCGTGTGGAGTTGCGAGCCTCAACATAATTTGTATTTGATTAAGTTATAACGCAGATACACTTCTTGAATAATACATTTTTAGTTTCCCTATTTCTGACCTTGCTGTTTTTATCTACGGTAAATTCGATATTAATTTATCACACATGTTATATTCTTATTTATTTGCTAATCAGTATTCCTACATCTACTCATTAAACAATATCCGACTAGTTACATTATACACAAAAGCTCAAAAACTAAATACACATTTAAATATAAACATAAACACAGTTAACAGTTTTTACCTATTTATACAAAAAATATAACAAAGTATATATTTAGAATAAATTCTAAGTTCTAAGATTCATTGATCATTATAATATATTTAATATAAAGGAAGAATAAGAAAGCCATTATTTGTTACATTTTTTAGTTACATTAAATATTTGCTGGTAATTTCTTTTATAGTCTGAAGGTATACGGTACACGACCGAGTTACGAAAATAGTTTTTATTAGACCGAGGAATTTGAAATAGTTTGATTTGTCTTGTATTATCTGAAGAAAGGGTGTGAAATAGTAAAAGTGATAATAAGTTAGGGCAATCAATTAAACAGGTCAAAAACCTAGTCCACTTCCATTAACAAAAACATACTTAGGTCAATCATTAATGTGGAAATTAGGTTTTTTAACAGTTAAGCCCTATATTTTTTGATAGCATGATTTAATAATGATTGCTCTATAGATGAATGTTTGAGTAAAACGGTCGATCAGTAGTGAAATGCTTGATCATTGCCTATTGCAGAAATGGCGCTTTAATTCAAATAGATATAACCGTAATGGAGCCTTTGAACCGATCATCTGAAAAAATTAACAATGAACGCGAAATTAGTATTTATATGAACGCGATAAACGCCGAAAAAGTAAATGAGTCGCTAAAGAAAATATTTGGAAACAAATATGAGGTAACTTGAAATTTTTATATTTACTTAATGAATTGCTTAAATTTATCATCGTTGGTGACTCTATACAGACTTTTTTTAATTAGGCTTCGTTCGTGGGAGAAGGGAACCATCAGTGTTCACCCAACACAGCAGGAGAATGTTCACAAATAGAAAACTCGGTTAGCTTTTTTACATGTTATGTTAATTAATATTATAAAAAATCAACCTTTTTAGGTCTGGGCCTCAGATTTCTGAATCGGTTTCGTGATCATTTGGTAATCTAATAGGCAAGTAGGTGATCAGCCTTCTGTGCCTGACGCACGCCGTTGACTTTTTGGGTCTAATGCGAGCCGGTTTCTTCACGATAATCGAGCGAATGTTTAATGCGCACATAGAAAGAAAGTCCATTGGTGCAGAGCCGGGGATCGAACCTACGACCTCAAAGATGAGAATCGCACGCTGAAGCCTAGGGCCTAGGCCAACACTGCTCCTATTAATTAATTAATTGTAATTGTGTGTAATTGTTAATTAATAGGACCTCGTCTAAAATACTAAAGTAGTGGGATAACAGGGAAGCTACCCCGACTTTAGAATTACTCTCATACACTGTAATCTTTCTCGAAATGTCGCAAGTTTATGACAGTTGACAGTTATTTTTTAATATCAATGTTCGATATGAGGGTAGGATAACTTTATGACAATTAGTAGATTTTATGTTAGAGTAAACGGAAAAGTAATTTGCAGGAGGATAGTCGACAGTTCGCCATAAACACGAGACGCGGGAAGCGAAGCCGTAAGATTTGTTGTTTATTCTTTTGGTTTTCCTATTCCTATCTCACGAACATCAAACAAGTCTTAATATACCTATTTGGCGACTTTTTGAGAACAACAAATAGTTGTTTATATATTTTATGAAATTAAATAAATTGTGCGTAACTATATTGTTAACCGTCAATTTCAGGGGTCGCAGCCGCAACCCTCAACAGGCAATCCTACGCCTGGAAGTCTCCGTCCACTACTTCCACGACCTCATTGCTTTTAGTGAGTTCATTTATTTTATCTTATACCTAATTAACAAATTGTGTGTATCTTATGAAGTCCCAGAAGATGATTAATGATTTATTTACCTTATTTCTGTTTCTGACGCCAGGCAATTTTGAGTCTAACGTGTGCCTCTTTCTCTCACGGTAACATCAATAACACGATGGCACAACCGGGGTTCGAATACCTTTACCTAGTTCTCAAATAACGAAATTGTTTTAGCTCAAAGAAAAATTATCGGAGTATCCGGGGTGTGTCGGAGCAAACGACGAGGAATACGGCGGTATTTGCGCGAAGCCGCTGTTGCCTCGAGTCGCCGAAGAATCCGAAGAAGACATATGCGTTTTGACACCTCGTACCAAACCGCGATGCGATGCGGTCTTCTCCCACAAAATTAACCTTCGAGATTCTGTGGACAAAACCACGGCTTCTAAGCCCAGCACTATCAGCTTAGTCTTAGCTACGACTATAGATTCCTACGAAGCCACCGCCCCGCACGACACCTTGGATGGCTTTCCGGAAGACCTCGAACTGAACACGCTCAATTATATGGCGTACTGTCAGCAAAACAAAAGTGAAAGTACATCAGACTTACAGAGCGAAGTCATTGAAAATACTCCGTTTGTTAGACCGATCCTCGACGCGCGTGAAAACGTTCAAGTTTGTGACAAAAATTATAAAACGCATTACGAACTTATCGAAGCGGACGTAATCCAATGCGTTAACGATTTAGTTGATCAAGTTTGCGCAGATTATGAAATGATTTTGCATTTAATGAATGAAAAGGAATTCACGAATAAATTACTCATTGAAGCTGGTCTTCCAATAACCACCCAGAGCGAGCATCGGTCGACCGATACACGAAAAGCAAAGAAGAAAACGGCTAAGCCGATTGAAATTACTTTTCCAAAGACCGAGGTCAATAAGAGGAAAGGGCAACGTCGACAGAAAAGGTCCGAACCGGAGGCGGCGACCGAACTATCGATCGCTTATGAAAGAGACGTCAATCTTAAAAGTCCCAATACCAATATTAAAGGACCGATGACGCGTCGAAGGCGCAAATTATACTCACCAAAAGATAACCTCACATTTCAAGGCCCCGTCGATCCCGAGACCGGTGTAGAGCAATCTCGCACTCCGACGACTTCCAAGACTCCTTATCGAGAGATTCAAGAAATGCGAGCCACGCATAGAGAATCAACCAAAAGAAAACTTATCCCAAAGAAGGTAGTCCTGTCACCGCGATCGAAACGGTTAAACGACGACTTCGATAAGTTATTGCAGACCGATTTTAACGATGAAAGCTTAAAGAAATCGAACAACACCAAACTTATATCGGTATACAACTTTACCGATAGTGACGATAGCGATTTCAAAGACAACGGTAACCTGACGAGACCATCGCTACCTTTGCGAAAAAGCAATGCTTCAGTTAACTTAACGGAAAAAAAATCAAGAAAAAGAAAACAAAAAAGTATAAATGTAGTCCAAGATACGCTCATCGATGAAAGGATGCGAAACGCTACGGCAGATCTAAACACGTCTTTCACTATTGAAGAACCCATCGAAACGTGCGCAAACGTAGACGTACCGGTTATTGTCGTCGAGCCGATCATTAAAGATGAAGATATTTTAACCAAAAAATCAAGAATTGTTAAGACCCGTGAAACTAAAAAGAATACTAAATCCAGAAAGGGCTCTAAAAAAACTAACAAACGTAAAAACGCTAAACCACCTACTACGAAAGTGATGAATATGTCACGCGATAGGGACGAGAGTATAAGCCCGGGGCTCAAATGCGAATTACAAGAAGCCGAAAAGAACCCTGACGACTCTCTAGCCGATCTGGACAAAATTCATATCATCCAGAAAGCTGAGAAAGAGGACTCATTCGAGCATAGAGATTGTGTCTACGAAACCATTGAGACCAAAGCCATCATTGAACACGTTCCCCTGGGGCGCGCCCCCATCGAGCGAGGCCAATCCTCCCGGGGCCAACCCGACACTTTGACTCGAAGTATCGAAAACAACAATGTGATGCCCGAAGCCCCTCACAGTGAGATATGTCGAAATAAAATAAGCGAAGATGAATGCGCGCAGCGCTTTCCACGCGTAAGTGTAGAGAGGATGTCGGAAAAAGATATTGAGGAGTGGTTGTCACCACGTGCTAAATCTTCACCGAGCGGGGGAACGAGTGAACCCTCCCCGAAACCCGAAACAGACCATGATGCGCGTCCGCCGGTCGGCGATGAGTCACATTTATTTTCTCCTCGATGTGAAATTTTAGCGGAAAACAAAAATGGAAAAATATGCAATTCTTTGATTCTCCCATTCAAAAACAATAAAAAATCAAAGGATCAAAAATATAAAAGAAAAAAACACACACCCGAACTCAAACGGATGGAACCAGATGTGGATTATACAGAGAAGGATAAATGTGGTAACAGTTCATCGATACGGGCAGTTTCTCTGAAGTCTCGAAAGACTCCAAAAGCATTTAATAATCGCGTGCTTAAAACGCCGGATTCGAATGAAAATCTGATTAAAGACATCCCTATTAAGCGCCGCGCTGAAAAGTTGCGATCGATTTCGTCGTCGGATTCAGACAAACACAGAATTACCAGAAGAGCTCTCGAGAGGCCTATCGGTGACGACGACTCTTCCTCGAGAGAAGAAGAGAGCGAGTCTTCAATGAAAGAGTGTTCCAACGCTGAGACGATACATAATTGGTTGGATCGAAGCCAACACGAGCTCGAAACGGAAGAGTGTGAGTATAACTTTTGAACCGGTCATTTCGTCCGAGAGGTGTACTATGTACATTGTACGTACGCACGTACGTTTGGTCTCATCAAAATCGGTTTAACGAATCCACAATAGCTCTTAGCAATCATCTGACCACATTTTCATTGTTTTAGTCGACGGCGTAAGGGTAAACGTCTTTGGTGATATTTTCAAAGAGGTGCAGAAGAAAATCGATTTCGATTTAGCAAAAATTAAGAATAACGTCAGGAATTCGTGAGTATTTACTTTTTTTTAATTTACGAGTCGAGTATTATCGATTCGTAGGTATATTTTTATTAAATTATTAAAAAGTAATGGCAGTTTCAATGCAATTATTTTTAATGAAGAATATTCATAATAATACAGGTTAGAACATATTCAAAGAGGTGTAGTGAAGCAGATAGAAGAGGCACGTTTGCGTCGCCGGGCCTTGTATACGGAGTCTGCGCGCGAGATATTCTCAGACATAGGCAAAATACTCGACGCCAAGTTCACCGAGCTCGAGGCCAAGTACGTCCGAGACGTTCTCTTCGATAATTCAGTCATTTTACGTGTAATTGAGATCATCACAATGTTTCTAGGTGTGAGAGAGTCGATGATCAAGTTCTGGAAAACGTTTCGCGAGACTCGACGCAATTGTTGTCCGAACTCGCTACAACTCAACTTGACTTGGTTTCGTACTTAGACGCCCGAACGAACATGTAGCACTTTCACTTCACTTCTTTCACTCTGTGTTCTCAAACTCACTTCAGTCACAGATAACACACGAGTTAACTCGATCACCATTAATTTATTAAGTCGATTGATAGACCTAGTGTTGTCAATGATTTTCAAAATGCGAGGTTTCTATTGCGAGCGATAGACCCTGCGCATTTAGATGTGTTAAGTGGGTTCTTTTAGTTATATTTAAAGCGTAATGCAGGGAGCAATTTTTTTTTTAATAATAAGAGAACTTTGATTTATAATAATATTTTAAAGGTTTGTAGAACAAGTATTAACAACAACTCAAAATATTGAAATCATATCATCGAACCAATGAAATGTAAAATATAAACGTTTTAAAACTGAGCATTTGTTTTTCTAATCTACTTGGCCTGGTTAAAGTGCTAAGTCCGCACTAAGTCGTGCACTAAGTTACGCACTTACGTGAGATTAAAACTAGGTCGTCCCGCTTGAACCTAACAGTATTTAACATATACTGGCATGACAAGGGAGTAATATGAAATTATCAAATTTTCTTTTTAATGAGAAAGGTTACGTTATCATTATAAAACCTTTTAAGACTTTATTATGTTTTCATGTTTTGCTTAGCCACTTAATAATGTTTATAATATTCGTAGGCGAGTGAGAGTCCTGTCTCTACGCTTTTGTTGCAGTGACTGACGTGTTTTACAATTCTATAGCAAAAAACTTCCAGTTGCAACCGGAAAACAGGTCGCCCAGCATAAGATGCATTATTGTCTTAAACTGATCTTAGATTAAATCTGTGCAGGTAGTCAGGAAACGCCCATGTCCCGTAAAGATTTGTGGTGTAGACTTTTTGACGTGACAATGTCTAATAAATCGACGAACGCCGGCTGTACGCACGAAAGTGCATGACTCGTTGTCCCGTTACGCTCATTGTCCGTACAATCCATCTCTCTTCCACTCGATTGCCCTGTTCTATATTCTATAAATCAATGAAATGATGCAATTTTATTCATAGAAGTATGCATCGCATCAATGTTTTGTAATGACGTTGTCACGTTAAACTATCGTCCGTAAACCATAAATACCCATAATTGAATTAAACCGAAAAGAATTTGGTTGTTTTGCTTCTTTGTACCATTTATCCCACTCTGATATCGTTTTATTTAACTTCTTTTATATGTTTAAAGAAAACACTTTTTTACCGGATTGAAGTTATGTAGGTATATATTTTGCATAATTTTAAATTTTTCCGACATTTCGCGTGCGTGGTCACGGTGACTGAGACAAAAGGTGTTGAATGTCAAAAAGTATCACAGCTGTAGAAAAAGGAAAAAGTTGTATCTAAAAGATGGAGGGTTTTGGCAGAAATGGCTCACGGTGTCCTCTATTTTCGGGGATTGTTTTTCTTGAGATTTTAATTTGGATATTATTGGATCCCAGGTGTTTGACAATTTTGGACCGTCTTCTCTATTGAAATTTGGGTGTTTTTTGATTTCAATGGCTTCGCGTACCAATCTTGGGAAGAATCTTTTTTCTTTCGCAAGTACTTTCGGTTGGTCAAAGCGTATGTAGTGATTAAGCCTATCTAGTGTGTGTTCACAGACTGCTGATTTTGTGTGTCGTATGTCCGCATTGTGTTATTTGAGTCTGCTGGACATATTGCGTTTAGTTTGCCCTATGTAAAGGCCGATTTACATTATCTTAGTGTTTAGGAGAGTGCTTTAGGATAGTACTTTAGTTGAAACATGTAAACGCTACTTGCTTTAGTAAACGCTACGCTAAAGAACTTGCCTTTCAAGTTGTAATACTAAAGCACTCTCCTAAACACTAAGATAATGTAAATCGGCCATAAGACAGGCCACAGTCGCAATCCAGTTTGTATATACCTACCTGCATCTTGCAACGGGGTGTTACTTTTGATTGGTATTCCTAAGGAATTGCTGAATCTTCTTGTGCGGCTTGAAAATTGTATTAATAGAAGCTCATTTTAGGATCCGGCTAATTCTATCTGTAACTCCCTTTCAATAGGGTAGGTAGGTTGGCTGGCGCGGAACTGTTCGTGTCTTGTTTTTGTTTCGGTGTAGCACCTGTTTAGTAGCACATGCTGTAGTTCCTCCTCGACGTGGGCAGCATCACAAAGACGTTGGGCTCTCTGAAACAAACATTTACCGACAGAAAAGAAGCTTTCTATTCTATCTTTTATAGAGGGATCTTCGCGTATTCTATTTTCGTCCCCCAATGTTTTCTCATTAATGCTATGCTGCAACGTAATAATAATAAAGACGAAAATCTGCAAAATAATATAAAAGTAGGTGTAATAGGTAATGGCACCGTGAATATCAAGACTAAAAGTCGTCTCCTTTCAAAGTCGGTAAACAATATCTATTGACTATTTAGGTCACCTCAGATGACCTGAAGTCTTTGAAGTACTGTCACACGCTGAAGTTATAATAGAGCGTGGTTTTATGTCGACAAAATCTAGCTTCAATTTAATAGGCAGTATTAAATTACACGAAGAGTAGTACAGTGGTGTAGAAAGTAAAATTGTATCGACAATTAAAGATTATAATAGTAGAGAATAGTAAAAAAAATATAAAAATAGTAAAATCTTAGTAATATTTTACCGCTGAAAAGTTATAGGTCCTATTTCGATCAATCGCTCGTCACGAGATTACAGGAAAAAAGACACACAAGGCTGTTATCGCCCGAGAGCTGCTAACGAAACATGAAAAGTTGAGCAGATGTAGAAGAATAACTCATACCAATCAATGTGTGATAAATAACGGGTAATTATTCTTTAAAATAATTTATAGTTTACTGTACAATATCAATATATTCATTCCAAATTATTTCGAAGTTATTTATCCTCTATTTATATAAGGAACGCCATCTGCTTTTTTTTAAGTACAGATAAAGTGTTACAGTTGTATTTGCTAGGGTCGTTAAAAAGGTAAGAATGGGTTATGAGTATTGAAGGATGTGGCCATAATAGCAAATTAAATAATGTAGGTTCGAATATATAATTAAGACATTACCATGAATAAACGAATTCGCCAAGGACTTTACCTAAGTAAAAATAGCCTAAGAAATCTTTAATCATACTGCGATAGCGGCCAGAACTTTGAACTGAATGTGCCAATTTTCCAAACACCTTTACGATAAAAATAAGATCTATGCAGATCAGTTTTAATTAATATTTTAAACAAAGGTACCTTTTATTTTTGGGAACTCCCAAAAGGACGTAGGTCTTTGATCTCGTAAAACCTGAATTTGCGTACTTACATATGCACTTCTGTTCAGGACTGTCCAGTCGCATGGAATCAGCTTATTGTGTTAATCCATGCCTCAGAATTGAACGAACAACCACAGGCGCACGTCAGACCGAATGTTGGCTGGCTTACAATTATACTGCCGAATTAAATTATATAGGCCCTTTTACAGTATCATTAAATAACAATAATTTATAAAATATTTAGTTGATTCCCATTTTCAAATTAATGCATTTAGAATTGCCAATTAGAAAAATATAAGTGCTACGCTGTTGCTGTTATTGCAACGAATGTATTGCAGGAAACGTTTAACTTTGACATGTGATTTGTTCTTTTGGTGTCTTCAGTTATTATTTGCTCTTCGAAACTGTAAGTAGAACTATGTAACCTACCTTAATTTAATACATAGTTGTAATTTTACTATACCTCATGGTTATCAAGGTGTATCGTCGGTTTTTTCCCACTTAGTAACACAGGACTATTAGATTAACACCAATAATTAGCGAAGATCTTATAGGATTGTTCCAATCTTTGAACCCTTATTTTTTCATACTATACGGTTTTTATTCTACACTATATTTCAGAATCTGTTATGAACGGAATCACTTCTATTCAGATTTATTTATTACCTAGAGTATCTAAATATATTTATTATTATATATTTTATTTAATTAACAGCACATCAATACATGATAATGTTTGTGTACCAAGCAACTAACAAAATATGGTGGCCAAATTAAAATGTTTTAAATAATGTGGTATAAAAAACTGGATGATGAGATATATTAGATTATGTTTAAATTCAATAAATAAATTGGAAAAAGACGTCGCTTACTGCAGTTGTTTTAAAGTTGTTGAGTGCATTCTTATTCTTAAATAAAAAATATTTCACACTTGAAAAGGGGAATTATCTAGCTTTTGATTGGCTTCAGACTTCGTACACTAATTTAAGACTACGTACACAGGTACACTAATTTTTGAGAGTGTGTTACCAAAAAAACTAATCTTAATACATATATTTCTTGTGTGCGTGTGTATGTGACTGAACTCCTCCTAAACGACTGGACCGATTTTGATGAAATTTTTTGTGTGTGTTCACGGGGATCTGGGAATGGTTTAGATTCACAAATCAGCCCGCCAGATGTTAAGGGTAGTCCACCCCTAATTTTTATTTTTTTATTTATAGATAAAATTTTATTTTTTATTTTTTTTATGTTACAGAATTAAAAAATACATACAACCCCTAATTTTCAACCCTCTACGATCAACCCCTATTTTTTTATTATAAATGATATACATGGCAAAACGACGTTTGCCGGATCGGCTAGTAACTAAATAGTCAACAACGTGGTCTTATTTTAAATAGAGATATTTCATCAATATGCATTCAGCACTTAGAACATGTCATGACAGCATACGAAACCAGATGTCGAACGCAAACAATACGATGAACAAAATCTAAAATATGTTTCATTCAAGAGCTAGAAATGTATTTTTATACCTTGACGTCATTCCGAAGGAACCTGAATCTAATTTATTTGAATATCTCCTAATTAATCCGAAATTGTAATCTTAATGAAGTAGTGACCTTAATATTTATTTTGTATTCATTGTATTATTATTTTCTTTTGAAATTATACGTATAATTTGTATTTACAATTTTCTTAACTTACAAAGTAATATTAAAAATTATTAAAAAGAAAATTAACATTAAACGCTGGCAGTATTTCCTCTCTGAATTGCGACACTTATTCGTTGAGTTAATCCAAAATTACCATTTCAACTGCAGACAGAATTGTAGTATTTGACATGCGAGTTTCACTGTTATTAATACTGATTTGTTTAAGCGTATGCCCTACACTTAACAGAGCGGTCGTGGTTGTCACCTTCTCTTCGACATCTTTTATTGCTTCACCTTATACATACCAGTTCTTTTTTTCACCATGTCATTATTCTATGAATCCAATATGAACCAAAATTCAACGGCTGTTGCCTGTTGGAGTTTCGATCATAGATTTATCTGGTTCGTTATAGTGCAACGAGTTGATTATCATTTCCGGTAAAAAGAAGAATAACAACATTTTTGCACGTGATAGTTGTTTTCGAGCTGCAAAATTAATTTGCCTTTTTATTACACCAATACCTGTCCTTCCCTGATAACATTTTTATTTGTGAGTTATAAAAGATAAGTACCTACTAATATGAGAGTGCGTACTGAAGCAATTTCCACCGTAGCTAGTTTTAAGATTCATAGCCGAATTGCCAATAATCACTTACAGTCCGTCCGTATGTCACAGCCAATTTATTCCGAAACTATTAAGACAATACAGTTGAAACTTGGTAGGCATGAAATAGCTTTTTGATTTAATAATTAAAATAAAAAATCCACTTATAATAATAATAATAATAATATAGCCTTTAAATTCCGAAACTCTGTCACTTTATATATCTAAACTTTAATATATTTTCACTCCAGTATATCTCGGAGTTCGGTTTGCCTCTTGGCAAAGGCCTCCTCTAACCCTTTCCACTGTTCTCTATCTTTTGCGACTCTTCTCCAGTTGTAGCCTGCTGTTAGTTTCAGTTCGTCCTCCCATCTCTTGCGTGGTCGACCTCTTCTTCGTTTTCCGTCTCTAGGGTACCATTCCGTCACTATTTTGCTCCATTTTTCATGAGAGCTCCGTAGCATATGACCCGTCCATCTCCATTTCATTTGGTCAATCTTAGTGAGAATGTCTGTCACACCTGTTCTAGCTCTTATGTCTGCGTTTATTTGTTTATCTAATTTTCTTATGCTCAGCAAAAATCCACTTACTAATAATTAAAAGAACAAAGTAATTTTTTTTTATCGAACCTGTAGGTACGTGTGTGGCATCTTGGTTTAATCAAGTTTTTTAATTGTAAAAAACAAGTTTTCTTAAAAAGTTACTTTTCTTTTGAAATATAATTTCAAAGTGTTTAAATTGTGTGTCACTTTTCCTTCCTAACTTTTAAATGAAAAAAAATGGAAATATCAGTCGTTGCACAAAGTAATGCCTTGATTTCAGCAGATCTAGTTCAGTAAATAAAAAAATTGAACACTTACGTTGTGTACAACGTCACAATAATTCCTTGACATTCGAATAAAGATCTCCAAACTACGTCAATAAGTTCTCATGTAACAGGATCTGGTGAATAGGATTAAAAGAAGGAGTTCCAATGTTGAAAGAAAACCAATGCTTTTCTTGATATTACATTACCTGAAAGTAGTCTATGTTTCGGTGGTTCAAAATGCATGTTATGTGATCTGCATGGTTATGCCATGTATCCAAGCGAATCTCTTGTATTGAACATGCAATATATATATACAATTTAAGTGGGCCTTTGTTAAGTGTTCCTAATATTACCGCCGTGTACGTTAAACGATTAACAAAATAACATACCATCGTTTTAGATACTAAAGCAGCGTTAACTTCGTGAATAAACGTCTCTTCTGCGATCAGTCTTTTGTTTCTATGTACGAATTAGTACTCGCTAGTTTGTGATAGCAAAGACACATGTTTGTCTCAAAAGACTAATCAGTGGTCACCTATTCTTGTGAAAATTAATACCTACTAAACTTTATTGTGAAATAATTAAATGCATATGTAAATAAACGAAAACAAATATTTATGAGTATAACTTGTTGATTAAATCCACTTGTTATTTAATACCTTCACATTTTATACGTTCAAATAACTTATAAAGACAGTGGGTCCATGATCACTTGAGGTGCTTCAGGATAACCTTTTCTTGACATGGCACTCATAAGCTGGTGGCAAAGAGGGCACTTTAGTCGTATCGGTATTTAAATACATGAATATTGTGTTATCGCTTTCATATTATGCATTATTATAGATAACAAAAAGGTCTTTTAGAATATTATTACTCAAGTTCAATTTAAAAACCGATTTTTATCATACAAGCACGTGAAACGTAGTAGAATTGCGTTGATACAGTTTTAATCTAGTAAATCTGCTATTCATTTTAAATTACAATCATGAAATAGTTTTTTTATAATATATTTCATATAGGTAACCAAGTACACTTATTATGAACATCAAAAGATGTTAAATTGATTCTAAATTCATATTTACTACCAGCCTTGCGATTCTGTAACTCACTTTTCGAACTCTCACTGCGGTTTTCGCAGCGGCGGTCGCGCTCAAATCAGTCGTAAAGCATTCATTATACGACTTGGAATTCTGATAAACAATTAACTAGAAGCTCCCTCCTTCGGAAAGTGAGTTACAGAATCGCAAGGCAGTTCGCAAGTCAAGGGCGTAGAGCGAGCAAGAAGAACTTGCAAGAATCTTTCCGCCACTATTTTTAATCGCTAAGTTTTGAGTCATAATTTTTTTTTGAACTGGAGCAAATAAATCTCAAGGATTATGATCTTTAATTAAGCTTGGGAGTTTGTTGTAAAACGAATACAATTTCCATATAAAGAGTGGTTTATCTTCTGGAGCCTGGTTGGCCGTACGCTTAAATTAGTTTTGTTTCGAGTATTATACTGGTGAGTCACCATTTGTTTTAAAATCGTTTATATTTCTTTGTACATACAACAAGGCTTCAAGTTAAGTACATGTTATTACCACCAGCTAACATCATTTTTACTTGGTTAAAAAAAGCTAAGCCAATAAGCGTAGATAGAATTAAAGCGACAGCTTAAAGTAAATTTCTGTTAATTTAATGGGTAAATTAAATATGTGCCCCTCATTATTTAAAACCCTTTTTCAGATAAACATGAAATTACTGCGTTTATCCGAAGAAAACGTGGTTGGTTCCATTCCGACCAAGGCCACTCAGGTGATGATGTACCACGATAGATACACAGCTGGAGAGACCACGGGAGGTCTAAGCGTGATCTTCACAATGCTGTGCATCATTGATTTATTTGGAGTGTTTCCTGTGGTAGCATTGCCGAAAAGCATTATATCGTGTGGTATGTAACTCGGTTTAATAAAATAAGAAGGCATTAACTATCAGTAATTTTGTACCTATACAAACTAAAGACAGGCCAATGTAATGACGGTCAGATCTTAGTCTCGTGTTCGGATATGTATCTATGAAACCCGGTAAAATTGTATTTAACCCATCCGGGCTCCATGTCACAAAACAAAAACATAACTAGATTCGAATTTTGGCTGAACTATGTGACAGAGTACTGAAAGTAGGTCTCATTTAGAATGGGCTGCTTGGTAATTGGATATATAAAACTAACGTACTCTCATGGGAAACATATCTAGCTTAACCACAGAAACAAACACGGGTTATAGGTCGGTTATCGAAAGCTGGCGCGTTCACAGTACTCACACTAATGCAATTTCATTATACAGTATGTTTAAAAATATTACTTTTTTGCCAAGCTATATATTTTAGTCTACTCTGGTTTTAGTAAGGTTGGGTGGGTTGTAAATAAATAAAAATGTGTCAAATACATATAAATATTATGTGCATACGAGGGTGGATCCAAAAGTTCTAAGCCCGACCAAGAACGTATAAGAGTAGTTTGTGTAAATAATTTTTCATTTTTCGACATAAGCTCCATCTAGCTCAACACACTTCACTTTTACTTCACTAACTATTCTTTCAATACTCCTCTTAGAAACCCCAGTCACATCTGATGTCAAATTAAATATAACATTTTTTCATTAAACTGTTTTTATTAAGATGCTTAAAATAATTTAAAACATTGTGCACCATTTCACGAGATTGCCCTGGTAATGTTTGAAAAAAGATCAACATGTATAAAATAATAATAATATAATACAGTAAAAATCAACATAAACAGTAGCAAAAGAAAAACAATAACTGTCTCTTTTATACTCATAAGCTTGACCGAGCGCGAGAGAAACGGACAGTCTTTTCATGATGTATTTGTGATTGTATTTCAGTTTGACATCACGTCTCGCGCTTATTCACAGACACTACACAAGCACAAAGTGTAAATGTGTTGAAGCCGCCAGCTTTAGATAACATACCTATACGTGTGTTTTAGACAACACACGCCAAGTCTGGGAGTTTCAAGAATCTATCATAGACTACAGAAAACATTTACATTTAGCGGGAAAGATATATTTTATTCGTTAATGACAATCCCATGAAATGAAACTAAGTTTTGTTATAGGAATTTATGGCATTCCGTTGGTGCTAGCTGTGGTCGCGCTACAGCTCTATACTGCAGTGCTGCTCGGCAGAAGTTGGATTTTAGCACACGATATCTCACCCAATATAAGAGAAAAGAGTCGGTAATAAAGGTTCTTTTTAAAGAGTCATAATTGTAGTCTTTTATTACAACGAGTGGCAATCTCTGTTCCGGTTGGTCTTGACACTTTATATCTTTTCCAGATTTCCATACGCTGCAGTTGCAGAATTAGCTTTTGGAAAGACTTCTCGCAGTATTGTCACATTCTTAATTGATGCTACTGTTTTCAGCGCAGGCGTTCCGAATTTCATATTTGGTATACTTTTAAATATATACATTATAAAAGTATGTTGAGAAGTTTCTCAAAAAGGTACATTTCTTAAAAATGTTTTCAGCATCGCAAAGCATGCAGTTATTCTGGTGGAAAATAACGGATGGCGACGTGGGCATCACATACTGCGTATGGATGGTCGTCATTGGTCTTTTACTCTGCCCAGTTATGTGGCTTGGATCACCCAAGGATATGAAGTTAGTTTAAATTGTATCTACAATAAACATTCAACATGTTTGGTAGCTTTCGCTTGTAAAAGTGGCTATGTGTTGTAAGTTAAACGAAACTACTTGAAGCTGAAATAATAAAAATATGGTTCCACTTTAATGAAAGATCTGTGGATAGATGAAGATCTTTTGGCCCATGTTAAGAGCTAAAATGCGGCTGGGGCAAGGATTCGGACGTATATCACTCCCGTGTTTCAAAAACGTATTGGATTTGGCACACTGAAGTCCTACTCGGCGCTAAGTTTTAACTCTGATTAATCTCTCCCTAAACAGTTACAGAAACTTAAAACCTAATCTTAGTTTTTCTGTCCGCCTCATGATAGAAACAGTTAAAATCTTTTTCTCCCACAGGCCTCTAGCGTTGACATCAGTGTTCATTGTAACTACAGTGGCTATCTCCACATGGACCTGTATAATTAATGATGATAAGTCCCCTCCTCCGTCCGGGGACGTAGTAGCCTATATGCCTAGTGCTAGAGACTTTCTGGTGGCTTATGGCATCATGGTTTATCAGGTTAGTTTATACTTAGCTATAAAATAGTATATCTATCAATAGTTACTGGCGTATACACTAGTAAGATCATTGTTTTGCTTAAATTTATTAATAACTAGCTGACCTGGCTAACTTCGTTCCGCCCTACAAACTTATAATATCGTTGTTACTTTAATTTAACTTATTTTAGGATTTCATTAATGTTAAGTATTACATTAATACAACTCTTTTGCAAATACAGAAATGTTTTATTGCTTGCCATTGCGAAAGAAGAATGGCAGTTTTACACATTAGGCATCTTCTCTCTAGCGTCAATATGGCGATACTGCATGTTAAGCACTTTCTGATATCAACATCTTTTGATCATTCACCTCAAGATCGGAATTTCTTGAACTGACACGAATTCGACGTAAAATGATGCGTAGTTTTGTCAACAGATGGCACCATATGGTTTTTGCATTCTTAAAATTAATTAATTAATTTATTGTTATTCGATAACTTATCCGATATTTTATTGCTTATTCTGCTATTCGCGACGGAAACAAATCCAACAAATCAAAAACCATGGCAATCGGTCCAGCCGTTCTCGAGTTATAAGTGTTGTAACAAACACGACTTTCTTTTATATTATTTATTAATTAATAATAATAATATTGACTCGCACAACCCATTATTTTTTCTAAGGTTAGGTTTCAGTGAGACCATAATACACGAAAGTCTCTAAAGGGGCTTTTTGTATGTCCGATGAATGATTAGTTACCCAGCCGTATGGCCGGAACGATCGCTTTGCAATCCAAAATACTGCAATATTTCAAGCCAATATTATTGCTGTTTCGCTTTACGGCCTAAGTGCGTCCCTTTTTCACTTCGCCTTTTTTAAATTTTTATGTCCAGACTTAAAATATCTGTTGTCTTTGCTTTTAAAACAATATAAGGTGCTGCAACGCGCATGAGTTTGTCCGCCATTGCAGCCATAGGTAGTAGCATAGGTTGCCATAGGTTACAGCCATACCTATGGCTGCAATGTATACATATGTAGATCGTGTAAAGACAAAGTAATAGGCTATATTCTTTTGCAGGAATATTGCCGAGATATATACATTGTTCAGCCATGTGCTGCCTTAAAATGTTTTGTTTTGTATTTTCGTGATATAGTCGGCAATGATGTAGCCACATATTTCATTAAAAGTGTAGCCCGTGTAGAGGCCCCTTAACACGCATGACACTTGAAATGTTAAGTACTTACTCGATGTAAGAAACGTATTTAGAAAACTTAAATGTCCTTCAAAAATCTGCTCTTACATCAGCAACATGTTCGACGTGGTTCATGAGATAAGATAAGACCTTTAAGGAATTTTGTTAAGTATACGAATTCATTATATTGTAAAGCAAAAAACCCTTTTCCAGTTCGACATCCACCCAATGCTGCTAACCCTGCAAGTGGATATGAAAGACAGTCGTCGTATTCACTCGGCCGTGTTGGGAGGGTTCACAGTTACTGGAATCATGTTCACGGTCACCTCATTCCTAGCAGCCAAGAGATATGGGAACAATGTTCAGAGTAATATACTACAAGGTTGGGGAAGATTTTATTATATTGCTTGTCCTAGATTATTTTCTTTCTATAAATAATTTGATTGTTATGTAGAAACTTGGTTACTATATTAACTGCTTGAAATATGATTTTGTTTTAGGGTTGCCCTCATCAATAACTCTATACATAGTGGCTCTTCTTGTCACATTGCAACTCTGCCTTTCGAGTGCCGTCGGCAACTCAGCCCTGTTTCAGCATTTAGAAGATCTGCTTAAAATACCAAGAGGTAAGACCAATTGAGTCTGCTTATTTAGCATTCAAACTTTTGGAGACTGACAATAGTAACAATTGACTTGAATATCTAAGATAAAAAGTTTTTATAATATTCTTACTGTATCTTTTCAGAATTCTGTTTACAACGGTGCGTAATGCGGTCGAGTATTATCGCCCTCGCTGTATTTCTAGGTGAATCCGTGCCAAGATTCGATCTAGTCATGGGCTTAATTGGCTCAACGCTTACCGGTCCTCTCATGTTTATATTTCCACCATTATTTTTCCTTCGATTGTGTTATAAAAAGTCCTCCTTACCAAACAGTGCATTGTCATTTAATAATTTAAAAACTGAAAATCCTCATAAAGTGACGTTGGGAGAACTGAAAAACGGCAATGATCCGTCAAAAATGGCGTTGTTTATGCATTCATTTGACACGAAATACAAGACATTTACGAATACGTTAGGCAAAATGGGCGAAAACGATATGGATGAATATAATATTAAATGGTATGATATAGTATTGGCAGTGCTCGTAATGTTATTGGGTATATTGGCCACTGCTTTAGCGACATATTCCAGTTGGTCAGATGCCATATCGTCAGCATCTTTTTCACCGCCCTGTATAGTCAACTCTACTGCCGCTGCGAGGAGTTTTATTGAAAGAAACATTCGAATGACGTAAAATAATATAATTTAACGCTGTTAACACTGCCGGCTTAGCCTGCCTAGAAGCGTACTTAAGATGGTGGTCCTAAAAAGAAAGTAAGATTCCGTAACATACAGTGAAATGTGTTTCACTTACTAAGAAGGCGATTCTTTTCAGTACGTGATGGCACATAGTTTATCACCGTGCCATCAGTAACGCCTAGTATTTTTATGTTAGCAATTAGAGCATTGACTTTGTTAATTATTATTACAATGTACAGTGTAAACTCCTTATAACGAATTTCAAGGGACCGAGCATTTTTATACGTTTTCGACAAGTTTCATTATAGGGAGGGAAGAATTAATGTATGGGTATTGGGTTAAACCAAATACATTTCAGTAATTTTTAGGTTATAGAGGGGTTTTCGTTATAACGAAAGATGTTAGATAGAGTTTACACTGATCTTGTCTTCAAGAATATTTTATGTTTTTGTTGTATCTAAGTGTCGTATATTGTATGCACAATTGTTTGGGTAAATCGGTACAGATAAAGTTGTGTTTGACAGGTAGATATTGTATCTTGTTATGGTTAACCTATATGCTTAAATGAGTGGTAAGTAATGCACTAAATCTCTATGCGAAAATTACACTATTTAATTATTACCTTATTATATTTTGTACAGCTGTGTAAATAAAATACATTTTAAGTAACAAACGTTTTATTCAAAGAAATAAATAACAATCAGCCCTGTAAAGTGTCATAGTCATAATCTTCTCACGCTTTGGTAAAATTTATATCCATACAGAAACTTGAATATAAAATATTTAAATTTTTAACACATATTATTTTTCATTTGCTCGCAAATACGCGATAACATTAAATGCAACAATAACATACAAACGAAAACTTTTTTCTTTGTATATAAATTTTTTTCACAAAAATACCCGTTTGAAAAATATATTTTTAACTACAGCTATGTACAAAAGTAACCTATTTTCTATATATTTAAGGCCTTTAACAACATCAATATTTAAAATGCGAGCTTTGTAATACGCTTAGACATAATTCTGCGTCTGTTTCTCAACTTATTAAAACAATTTTATTTAACATAAACCTCTCTTTTCTCTCACAACTCTCGGTTTCTCTTACCGTTAAGTTTAGGAATAAATATATGTCATACGAAGCTTTATATAGCCTCACTAGGATCTCTTAAAAACCAAATCTTTCGCGAAGAGTCGCCTGATCTCCTTCTTGTCCAGCTTCCCCATCGCGTTTCTCGGCATTTTCTCAACCGTCAACATGGTCCTGGGCAACTGGTACGGAGCCAACTTCTTTCCGACGACGTCCTTCAACTGTCGGAGCGACACGCTCTCGTTCTCTTTCAACTGGACCACGGCCGAGACGATCTCCCCGTAGCTGTCGTCCTCGATCCCCAGGACCGCCACGTCCGCCACGCCGGGGTGTTCCAAAAGGGCCGACTCCACTTGCACGGCGCTCACCTTGTAACCCCCCGTTTTGATGATGTCCACGGAAGACCGGCCGAGAATTTTAAACGACCCGTCCGAGAAGGACGCCACGTCTCCCGTCCGGAACCAGCCGTCCCTCGTGAAGTCGGCGCCGTCGAGGGTCGGCGCTCGGTTCCAATATCTGGTCGACGAAAACGTTAGTAAAAACTAAATTCAAATAAAAAGAAAAAGTTAAGGACTAACCTGGTAAACACGTTGGGTCCCTTCAGAAGTAATTCGCCTTCAAAAGCGCCATCGGCTTCCCCGTGCACGGTCACTTTCGCTTCTCCCCTGTCCTCGTTTTCCGGGAGGCTCCCGGCGATACCTAGTCTCTCCAGCGATATCTGAATCCAGGTGGACGTGTCATTAGACGGTTCCTCGTGTCAAATACAAAATAACGTCGATCGGTCCACCACCTGTAAGTCTGGTGCTCGACTCTCCACCGTGACCGAAGGCTCGAGGCCTTCGTCCCGCGGGGCCACGATCCGGGCCGACACCCCGGGGAGCGGTGTTCCGACGCAACCCACTCGCCTCTTCTCTAGGGGTCGGTACGGGTTGCTCAGGGCCATTCCCACTTCGGACATACCGTAGCGCTCGAGTAAGCGAAGGCCGGAGATCTGGAAATCGTAATAACTGAACAATCATAATTTACTAATTTTTATAGCAATCATACACTGAAAATAATAAAAAACTTCGTTCGCGAGAGATAGAGATGACGATGCGCCACTCACCTCCTCCCACTTATTGAACAGCGTCTCGGGCAGAGGGGCCGAGCCGGCACACATCAGTCTCATCTTACTCAAGGTGTTCCGGACGTACTCCACGGTGTTATTGTCCGTGAACAGAGCGGAGTGGTCGGCCGCCAACCGCGCGTACATGGCCGGCACTCCGTGGAACACCGAGATACGGGCTTCTTCGGGTCCTTTGCCCAGAAGATGGGACCAGACAGTGTGTGACGTGAACGACGGCAGCATACGAATTCTGAAATTAATTTATTCAATTTAAATAAACAAACTTTATTTTATGTTCATCTAGATTTGAAGTAATGACAAAATTGGTCTAATCATATTCATTTCTTCATTCTCACCTGGCCCCCGCAGCCAATGTGGCGTTCAAGGAATTGAGCTGTCCATGTATATGATGCAGTGGCAACGTATGTAACACGACATCGCTGGCAGAATATTGCCATGCACTATGTAAAGCTGCAATCTGGGTTGCCAGCATCCTGTGCGTCCAGACTACCCCTTTTGGTTTGCTGGTTGTGCCTATAAAAAGTTTAAGTAGATCTGGTAGCAATGTGGGAAATATTAAAAACACAATATTGACAAAAGAATCAAGTAGATTTGGAACTATCAATGAAAACTCTGTATCGTCCCTTTTTCATATTAAAAAAAAATATTGTAAACTGTTGTCTGGGTCTCTAAATTAACCGCTCTGAATATTTTTTTGTCCGTGAAATATTTTTACACATAAGCAATGACACAGCAACTAGTGAATGGGAAAAAATTATTATTGTTGCAAAGAAATTAAACATACTTACCACTAGTATAAATCAGCATAGCATCTTTTCCACCATACCATAAGTTTGTTGGTCCTGTTTCCCCTAGACCAGTCTCTGGTTTCCAGTGATTTGGTATTTCATCTTTATCCTTATCTCGATCTGACACTAATAATGGCTTTGAAAGTTCAGATGTGACTGGTCTAAGTAAGTTTTCATGTTCCTTTGTACATATGACTAGACCAGCATCACTATCGGTTATGAAGTATTTTAACATTTCTGGTGGGTGTATAGGTGTTAATGGAACAGCTGAAATAATTTTCAAGTTCTATAATTGTAAGAAAAAACATTGGCAAAATACATATTTAAATTAAGTTTAAGGAATGTACAAAACATAGAGGTAACCCTTGTTGGTGGTTAGTTAATGGAACCATGTCAACTAATTAATACATGTTGATCAAATGTAACTTACCATATGTAATATATCTTATGGGGAAATTGGACTTTAAATGTAATGAAAACCAATTTTTTTTTACCTATATTTCCTGTCATCCAAATTGCCCACTGTGTAATGACATGTGAAACATTGTTGCCACACAGGTATCCAATAGTCCTTTCTGTTTCACCCACTAAAAAACAAGTACTTTATATTGTTATGTTTATGGTGTTATATTTTTGTCTAGCAACAAATTTTGGTAAACAATTATATTTAAAACAAAGATGAGTCTTACATAGCTGTGCTGCAATGTCCCTACTAAGATCGTTTGCCGCATGATATAGTCCAGCATAGGTAAATGTTCCAGAGTCATCTTGGACTGCGACTCTGGATGGGAACAAAAGTGCTCTACGGAAAACTGGTATGACTCCACCTGCCAACAGTATTCACAAGCAAGACAAATTATAAACTTCTAGAAGAGAAAAAAGATGACATAGTAAAATAAACTACTTAACTATATAATTAACATATATAGCTTAAAATGTAAATTTACATAATCCAGACAAATAAGTCACTACTTTGTGTAAGAAAATGTTGTTAAATTATCTTTACTTCTATAATAACAGTATAAAGAGGCATGTAATTGCATGAAACAGTTCTAGTTTTCGTTAAGTAACTTTGACAAAATATGTGATCACATATTTCTTGGAATTTAGATAAAACTCAATAAGTGCGATAAACGATAATCATACTACGTATTTTCATATATATTATCTATATTTGCGTCAACAAGGTATCTTAAAATGTATGATAAATAATTTTATACCTATATAATATTATCTTAAATACACACATACCTGTTTTAATATCCTCGTTAAAGGAATTTAGCAGATCTAAATTGCTATCTTTCTTTGGAGCTGCATGGCAGGTTCTTTTAAAACATATTCCAATACGTTTTCTGAAAAACCGGTGAT
The DNA here is from genome assembly GCF_905475465.1 of Pieris napi. Taxonomy (NCBI): domain Eukaryota; kingdom Metazoa; phylum Arthropoda; class Insecta; order Lepidoptera; family Pieridae; genus Pieris; species Pieris napi. The sequence continues at coordinate 13,271,874 of NC_062239.1, read as the reverse complement.
ACGTATGGGGTCGAAATAATAATCCCATAGTAGATGTTGTAAGAGATTTAATTTTTTTACACTAATTTACTTGTTTTTGTCGTTTTATACTTGCAGATTAATTATTTACCACCGATATGTTGGGAGGAAATACAATTAGTTAAATTAAGATAATATGCGGACAAAATCAAAATCTGATCGTCTCCGGTCTCAACTCTCACTACATTTAAATTTTAAAGACTGACATGTCACATGAGTGACACTGGAGTCTGGACACTGGTCACACTGGCGGCTGGCCGCCTGTCGGTTCACGGTTGTCCGTTTTTTTTTTCTTCCTTTATGGCTCTGGCACGGTGCAGATTTTTGTATTCGACAGTTAAGATCCAAAAAACAGATTTGTAACAAATTGTTATCAAATATTTAGAAATTTGTCCGCATTTTACTGTTGCGAATTGACCTAACCCTGACAAGAGAGAGGTGTTATATGTACTAATTTATTTGTGTAGATAAATTTTCCACATTAATTAGGACTGTGCTTGGAAAACGTGTTTGACGCTATCTTTCAAATATTTAGCCTAAGTTACTACGAAACTAAAAACTTATGTTCGTATAATCTGTGGAGTGACTTGTAGTTTCGAAGTCCGGTGTTTTGTCAAAATTTTAAATTAAACTTTTGACGTCTTCAGTTTTCATAATCCCAATTCCCAATCATTATTTGCGATTCATCTAATTGTTATTTGAATGTAATTTGTTTATATTTCGAAATTAATGAGATAACAACCAAGTGTTAAAATGACTATCACGAAGATGGACGTAGACCCCGTAAAGGGTGAAGGATTTCGCCCATACTATATTACCAAGATTGAAGAGTTGCAACTCATTGTGGCTGAAAAATCACAAAATTTGCGGCGACTGCAAGCTCAACGTAATGAACTCAACGCCAAAGTAAGAATGTTGCGAGAAGAGCTTCAACTCTTACAAGAACAAGGTTCGTATGTCGGCGAGGTTGTTAAGCCGATGGATAAGAAAAAGGTTCTTGTAAAAGTTCACCCTGAAGGCAAATTTGTTGTGGATCTAGACAAAAATGTTGATATCAATGATGTTACCGCTAATTGCCGTGTTGCACTGCGTAATGAGAGTTATACTCTGCATAAGATTTTACCCAACAAAGTTGACCCGTTAGTGTCGCTTATGATGGTGGAAAAGGTCCCCGATTCTACGTATGAGATGGTTGGCGGTTTGGATAAACAAATTAAAGAGATAAAGGAAGTAATTGAATTGCCTGTTAAACATCCTGAATTGTTTGATGCTCTTGGAATCGCGCAGCCCAAAGGTGTGCTTTTGTATGGCCCTCCAGGTACTGGGAAGACTCTGTTAGCTAGAGCAGTAGCACATCACACAGAATGTACTTTCATCCGTGTTTCTGGTTCTGAATTGGTACAAAAATTCATTGGTGAAGGAAGCCGTATGGTACGAGAACTCTTTGTTATGGCAAGAGAACATGCACCATCTATAATCTTCATGGACGAGATTGATTCCATTGGTTCTTCACGTATAGAATCTGGCAGTGGTGGAGATTCTGAAGTTCAAAGAACAATGTTGGAACTACTTAATCAGTTGGATGGTTTTGAAGCAACTAAAAACATCAAAGTTATAATGGCAACAAACAGAATTGACATTCTTGATCCAGCCTTGCTACGACCTGGTCGTATCGACCGGAAGATTGAATTCCCCCCACCAAATGAGGAAGCCCGTTTAGATATCTTGAAAATTCATTCACGTAAAATGAATTTGACTAGAGGTATCAATCTACGAAAGATTGCAGAATTAATGCCAGGTGCTTCTGGAGCTGAGGTGAAAGGTGTTTGTACTGAAGCTGGCATGTATGCTTTAAGGGAACGTAGAGTGCATGTCACACAGGAAGACTTTGAAATGGCAGTGGCAAAGGTCATGCAGAAAGATTCTGAAAAGAATATGTCCATCAAGAAATTGTGGAAATAGATTAATAATTTGCTTTTGTGTATTAACTCTTACTAATTAGATGTAACTCTTTTTCAAATTTTGTTTTATTTTCATATATCCTTCCAAAAACTTCTTCATGATGAGGATGTTATTCCTATAACTAGGTGATATTTTCGTAGTAAATATTAATTTTTAAAGCCTGTGTTAAAAAGATCTATCTATAACATGTTAGACAATTTATTAATAAGGTCTTTAAAAAATCAATTCCTTCTTGCTATGCACAATATTATTCTTTTCATCTCATGAGTAAGGCATTGTGTTTAAGTAGAAAAATATTTTTGTTGCCTCTTTAAGGATTGATTGAACTTAACCTATGACAGTTCCACTAGCATGCCTGATGCATTTAATAAAAATCAATTTTGCTTCATAATGTATTATTATTTAGAATATTTATATTATTTAAATAAGTTATGCTTAAGCAGAACTATTTAATTTCCCATACAAAGTTGAAAGTATACATTTATTAATAAAATTACTTTAATTAAAGTTAGTTAGGTATTAATATTACATTATTTAACTAATAAAGATTTATTAGTTTAATAAGTAGATGATACTTATTTATCTTAAGCGTAGTAAAGTTTTATGTTCATTCATATCAATATCTGACTCAGTATCAGAAATACACAGTTGTGTCTCCATCACTTGGGCCTCAGTCACCTGAAAAAAAAAAATAGTAAGCACATCTACCACAATCTTCAATGTGGTTTAAATTTGTAGTAAAAAACAAAACGCAATTTTTTTAATGTTCACTATTAACTTTTCTTTCACAAAATAATTATAAGCCTAAACTAATTGGTAGCCGATAGTTATGGGAATAAATAGATAAATAAGCAACTTACAACAGATGTACCTCTATGGAATGTAGTACTCCATGCATTTCTAACAAATTGTAACGGGTTCACATACTCACGGTTAACGCCTCTGGAAATTTTTTTTCAAATATAAGATTGATATTGCTTTAATATAATGAAAAAAAACTTTAAGATGTTTCACCTGAGTGTCGAAATTGTTCGGTTTCTCCGGACTTGAAGAAATTAACCGTTAAAACCATAAGTACTACACCTACTCACGAGCGGGCAAAAGGTAGCCGAGGATATATAAAAAAATTAAACCTGGTCAAATTCAATTTTATGGTGCATTTAAAGATTTAGGAATTATTGTAAATTGTAAAAACATTAAAAAAATAACTAAAAAGTATTTTACCCAGCTGTAGGAACTTCGACGACAGAACTCACGACTTCGGCTACTGGATCCGATTGGTTCCAAAATCTAACTCTGTGAGTGAGAGAGAAAAGTTCATTAGGTACCGAAAATAGTACAGCCTTGCGATTCTGTAACTCACTTTTCGAACTCTCACAGCGGTTTTCGCAGCGGCGGTCACGCTCAAATCAGTCGTAAAGCAGTCATTTTACGATTTGGCATTCTGATAAGGAGGGAGCTTCGAAAAGTGAGTGACAGAATCGCAAGGCAATTACTGTTGTTAGGTACCATGTCTATGACATTTAGAAACTTTTAAATGTATATACCTATAGATGCAAATATAAAATTTAGCATATAATACTGCAAAATTTTCATTAGAAAACTTCGGCATTTGACTATTTTCTTTGTTTTTCCTGAATGGCTCAAGTATGTACCGGCATTTTAATATTTTTACCATTTAAAGATAAAGAAAATAATATAGCGGACTAGCGAGTCTGCGATGCTTCATAGTAAGGTAAACAAACAAGACGTACAACATACCGCCTGTAATTGTCAGAGTGAGGCCTGCTACACTTGCAAAGCTTGTAACTTAAAAATACTATTGAGGTTGTCAATACAGTTGTCAGCAGCACGTATAACAAATAATACCACTTTGATTTTTTGGCCGGTGGCCGTTCACCGTTTATTAATGGTGTCTGAAACAAAGAAGATTTTCCTATAATAAACTACTGCAAACTGGTTCCCACGACCTGCTACGTTTCGTGCATGAACGGATCAACCATTGGCCAAATTAACACCTTACCATTATGCTAGAATCTCGTAGCAAAGGATGGCTGTTTTTATAAACTTTTGTGTCAACCCATCTTATGATGGTCAAAATATTTTGAGCGTCAGTAATTGCGGTGGAATTGGAAAAATACTTTACCTCAGCCTGATTCAAACTAGGACACACCCCATCTGATAGTGAGCCATCGGCGCACACACAGGCGGGGCCGTTGTCAAGAACACACACACCGGAACATTCCTTTTTCTCACACACATCTGTGTAAGTGTTCTCTCGGCGAATCGCGAAGCTCGAGGCGTTTATATTCGCAAATATTTGACACGTTTTATGACCGAATAGGAAACAACGGATCACTTGGCTATTATTTAGGAAATAAATGTGGTCTTCGAATAGTGTAGGGCTGTGGGCGAAGATCATGGTTACTTCGTCATTGTATACCAGGGTCCTGAAAATATATAGGCACCTCTGTATGGTAACACGAATTTTTTAAAAAAATAATAATAACAATAATTCGTATTTTAAAATTCTTTAAACACGAAACATAAATTAGTTGAGTGTGAAATATCCAAATAGATATTTGTTAACTCACTTATGTCCTTCAAAGGTACTCTTCCATAATTTACCAGGGTTGTCTAAAATATATAAAATTTTTAAATGGCCATCCATGGCCAACCCTGTACAGTTGTTAACCGACGTCACGTTTTTGACGCCCTTGCCGGCCAGAGATGCCGATTGGACTTGGCTACTGTTACCCTGGTTCACACAGTAGAACATAATAGAGTTCATTGAGTCTACTGTCAGCGACGTCACCTGCAAAAAGTGCAATGCTTCCGTTTTAGAGTGACATATACAACGGGCTGCATTACATTTAACTCTCTTTCAGAACACACTAATTAAAGAAAATAGTAAAAAATTAATTGGAAGAAGTGAAAGACGGTGAAACCTTATTTATAATAATAATAGAAAAAAAAACAATGATATCTAAATTGTAGACGTAAATTAAACGTAAAAGTAAAAACATGATTATTAAACATGACGACAGCGACCAAGTGGCACAGAAGAATAAAACTGACGGGAAGTTGCGAAAAAATACAGGAGTGTTTTGAATAATGATAATAATGATAAAGCCGAACGAATATAATCATTTTTATTTGTCTTTGAAAATGTGTAACTTTATTGCTTATTTATAATTATTTACCTTAAACGGTATGTTGTGAAGCCTGGCACAAGATTTTCTCGCAAAATTACAAACTCTTATGACACTTCCTTTTGGCTTCTCGTCCACAAAGTAAATGTTTCCGGTAGCCCAGTCCACTGAGATCTTCAAAAATATTGATAATACTTTAGCTCGTAAGTGAAAATAATAAAAATATCTGTAAAGTAACCGTACTTTACAGATATTTTTATTATTTATGGGGTGTACTATTTCACTTATTTCTGCACCTACTATGCTGATAGTGATAATCCTTGCATATTTTGAAGAAATAACCATTACAAAAGTTACTCCTTCAAAATCTTAGCAAAGAATCTCTCTGTTTTATTACGTATTTATAATAATTTGTTGATATAATAATTTATGTACATATGTATTAGTTACCTCTGTGGGTCTGCCGATATTCCCGATGGCAGTGGTCGTAGGTTTTGTGAGGTTTTTATTCACTTCGATTATTTCTCCTGTTTCAGGCACGGCTACGTATAATTTATTCAGCCTGTAAGAACAAATACCAGGAACTTATTTCACCCATACAATTGCGCTTCTTAATTCGAACCCACCTTTATTTATTTATTTAATTATAAGTAATCTTACAGCTAACATACATAATATTACAAAACAAACACTTAGACAGTACAAAAAGCCAAAACAGATTACATAGATAAACAATATTATATACGAAAAATGAAACAAATAAGCGCATCAATAGACAAAAATATATACAGAAAACTGAAATTTAATATTTAATTTATATAAATAATACTAAATACAACCTAAACAAAATTCGAGTCTTCCCGCCTCTTCAAATATTTTCTCACATGTTCTTTGGTGAGGTGGAAAATATCAATATCCTCATAATTAGTGTCATAGTTAGATAAAACCCGAAACATTGGTGAATTATGCAGGTAATTCGAGTTCGTACGAGGCACATGGAACAATTTTGAGTGTCTTGTCGCATATGGAGAAGGAATTTTAAAAGAAATTAACGACAGCAAATAGGGGCTATCGATCCGCCCATTAAGAATAGCATGTAAAAAAAGCAGGTCTTGCTGACTTCGCCGACTTTCTAATGAGTCTAAATTAAATTAAAATTAAAATTTGTACATATTGCAAGCATATATATATATATATATACATATATGTTATATGCCTGTTTTTAAAATGATATATAGCTGTAGTAATTGCTACGAGTCCTAAATGTATAATGTCTAATTGTCCCTTTTCAAGAGCAAGGTGAGTATTTTATTTAAAATATAGTTGGCTAACACAAACCCCTTATCGAAATCGAAGTCCGTGATATTCTTGTCCCCGTAGGAGTGTTCGAGGAAGTGATGGTGCGAAATGAGCAGCCAGATTGAGTTGTTTTGAATGTACAGTAAGGTCGCATCGCCGTTTAACGATTTGCATGAGCGACGATCGTATCTGAAAATTACATAATAATAAATTAAACAAGATAAGGTAAAATGCAGCTTTTAACCCACCGAAAACAGAAGGTTTGACAGGCCTTATTTGGCATATATTTTGTCTAAAATTTTAAACTATTCGTTAAGAAATTATGCCTGCTTCATTGTATTGTGTTCAATTTGAAGTATGCGTACGTGATAGCTCGGGAACGAACGAAGCTCAAACTCACCTCAGCTCGTATCCAGGATGACAAGTGCAGACGAACGAGCCAGGCGTATTAATACAGTTATGCGAACAGTGGTCGAGCCTACACTCGTCATCATCGACACAGGTGTCTCCGACCTTGGAGAAGCCGAGGGCACAGACACAGATAGGACCCTCTGGGGTATGCCGGCAGATACTTGGACAATTCTCGCAGTGGGCCGCTGAAATAAATGTAAGTAGATTGTGGAAGGATAAGTTAGGTTATGTATATGTCGCAGCCAACTTTATTAGCCGTTCAATTAACAGCCTAGCCTTTTAACTAAACGGCGCCGTTTAACTAGCGGCCTGAAAGATATACAGCCGTAGCCGTTGTTACAACATTTAATAAACTGGCTGGCCAATGCTTAGGCCATTCGTACGATAGAGTTATTATTTGTCTGAAAAAAAAAAGATAAAACATATGACATAAAAAATATTTCTTTTAAAATTAAATTGTTTGAGTCAAATTCACATTACTATTGCCACTACATTCTTTCATTGTACTTGTTGTTTTTCATCACTTGTGGTTTGCCGACGCCATATTGACAGTTAGAAGAGTTTCGTTTCGAGATTGAGACTGGCAGAAAGTGGAATTAAATTTAAATTAACAGTCAACAGGTTCGGCAAGTAATGAAATGTAATCGATTTAAGTCATTTCCCTAGCTGTTTGATCGACTGGCTGAACATCTTTCAAGCCGCTAGTTAGTCGGCGCCGTTTAGGTAAAAGGCTAGGCTGTTTATTAAACGGCTAATTAAGCTAGTTAGCTGCGACATATAAATTATAAAGACAAAAGCAATCTTTATCTTTAAAACAAAGATTACGAGATTGATTGAGTTTAAGAGAAAGATTATGAGTGTATAAAATAGAAATTGCATAATAACTAAGTATTTTTGATGTACTAAAAAAGAAGGAAAACATATAACAGCCTTGAAGGAGTCTGAATATTTATTTTAAAACGTTTTTAATGAGTGCATTATTTTTGGTACCACGATTTTCGATATTCGTGAGTTACCTATCAAATTGAAATATTTGAAACTCACTGCAGTTTCTACCCTCATCGGTGCCGTCCTCACAGTCCTTCCTGTTGTTACACACCCTTTTCCAGTCCAGGCAATCTCCGTTCTTGCACTTGTATAACTTGCCGCATTCGTGAGAAGGTAACTCAATTTTTTTTATCGGCATTGTTTTGTTCACTGTGAAATAATCTACGCTTTACCACTCACCATCATCATTTATCTATTAATTCTAACATTTTCTGCACATTTATTTAATTGCAATTATTGTTTTACGTTAATACGCCCAAAACTACCAAATTAAAAGAATTCTAGTGATAGAATTAACGTGGTAAAACTAGTAATTAAAAGCCTAATTTGTATATTGGTTTATTTTTTGTGCTCTTTCGAAATTATGCGTTAAACTCCCATGTCTTGCCAGCTAAAGTTAGTAACCTCATGTATGTTCATTTTACATAACTTTGTCATAAATAATTCGAAAAGAAAAAAAGAAAGATTATGGGTACATTAGTAGGTCACCTTTCAAACAAGCGTCGGCGGTCTCGTCGGATCCGTCAGTACAATCATTTACGCCATTGCACAACTGACTCTTCGCGACGCACACCAACTCCTGTTTGCATGAATACTTCCCTCTCGGGGCACAAAAGAAGTCGCACCCTGCTTCGTCGAGGCCTCCAGCGCAATCCACCTTGCCGTTACACCTGAATAGATAAATGTTTTACATCCCCTGAGCCCCTTATAATCTCTAGGCTCGTTTACTACCATTTTTATCAATTCAAAATAATACGAAACGAACAAATGGACATCACAACATTAATAGGTAAAGGCTACGCCGCCACCTGATTAAATAAGTTGGAGAAATATTTCATAATGTCGTTCGTCGTGTGAGTTTCACGTTAGGCAAATGCGAAGCAAGATAGTATTATAGAACCTTATTATTTTATTAGATTACTTTCCAAATCACCACTTTCATAGCTCGTCGTCCAACCACTCTATGGAATGGAAACCTTATTTATTTTTTCCAAAAGTTTACTGCCCCATACAAGTCTCTTAATACTACCTACCTAATACCACAAAAGCTGTGATATCAGTCAACGGCATGCATAATCTACAATAACTCAAAACAAGGACATCACAAAACATTCACCACCCTGAAATATGTTCTAACCGAGCAGTAAGCGGCAAACAAATCGTTGTGTTGTTTCGCTTACAACTAAATTCCAATTGACGGCAAGGACGGGTGACTTCCTGAAAGGTTCTTCGAGTAAGTTCTTAATTCCTTAATTTAATTTAATCTCTTCGAACTAAGTTTAAGGGCAACTTTTTATATATTACAAATCGAGTTGAAAATTCTTTATATTATAAATGACATATCAGAGCATAATAGATAAACAAAACTTTAAATATATAACAATAATGTCACGTAAATGCGAATTTAAATAAAGTAGAAAGAGCGTTTACCTTATTCAGAGATATTTTGTGGTTTTATTCATAAGATTACTTAAAATCAGACTTTACCGTAACGGCTACTTCAGGCAGATCGCATTTGTCTTCATCGGATGCGTCGAAGCAGTCGTAGTTCCCGTCGCATCGCTTCTCCAACTCTATACAACTTCCGTCGCTACATTGGTGGAAACCTTCAGGGCAGGTCTTGTTAAAGGCTGCTAAAATCAATATTACACCAATGTATAAGTAATCCGTAGGATCAGCACAATCCTAAACCGAACCTGCTTTGCCTGACAAAAATCTCAAATTTGTTTTTATTGATACCCTCCAACGAATGCATGTGTTAGACGCAAGATCAACCCACTACCATAGGGTTGAGAGTCGAGTTTACTTTTAATCATAGCTGTATTTTTGAATTTACATAAAATAAAATGCATCGCAATACAAAAAATACATGCTAACGTCGTCGTCATCGAATTAATGATTATAAAATTTTTACGCGACAAAATCGCCTTATTTAGTTCTTGGGATATGGGTGAGATACGCATATCTCGTGGGAGCATGTATAAAATATATAAATAATGTTGACAGGTATTTAAGCCGGTTAATTATTTTTTAAATAGTCCTTATTTCAGTTGTCCAGTATTGTTTATAAAACATATAATTTTCTTACTACAATTAATTTCGTCGGAGCCATCGATGCAGTCCAAGGCTCTGTCGCATCGCCAAGTTGCTGGAACGCAGTATCCAGTAGAACACCTAATGAAGGAGAATATTATGCGAAATTTTAATATTAAAAATATAATTTCTATAAGGTAATTCGCCCTTCTCACTCTCTCTCAATCGGTTTCAATCGCACTCTCACTTTTCTTCGAAAGAAATGCTGCTAGAAATGCTTATTTATTTATTTTATTTGATCAACGGTATTCCTACAGCTACTTATTAAACAATATGTAAACAATTACACTGTAACAATAGCCAAAACGGAACACACATTCACATCTTCGTGACGTTTCATCCGTAAAAAATTTACCCTCATCCCTAAAGAAGTTTCACTTCAAAAAATTGTGTTAGGTACATTATTAGTATTAATCTATACAATAATATATATGTGTACTCACCTAAACTCGGATTCTTTACAAATTAAAGTGTCGCAAACGGATGGGAGCTCGTCGCTACCATCAGGGCAGTCGCTATAGCCGTCGCATAGCATGCTTGATTCGATGCACATTGATGAATCATCGCATATACTTTGTGTTTTACTACAGATAGGGGGGGCTGAAATATAGATCTTTATTGATTAGTTAGCACAGATTCGTCTTAAACTAAACGTTCAAACGTGAAAATCTTAAGTTCGGCTTAATGAAACTGTGATACCTCGACATACGAGTGCCCTAATATTCGAGTGCTTTGAGATGAGAGCAAGGTTTGAGATACAAAGATCACCCAAGACACACTTCCGCACCGTTTCAGTCTTTTTGCTTGTTTCCCTCGTTTTAAAAGCATTTTTGATAATTGGGATTCGCTTTTTTTGCTTTTTGTACACTTAGAAAACATTATCACATTTATTTTTATAACAATGGGTCCGTAGAAGAAGATGATCTCTATTGAATTAAAGCGTGAAATGAGTTTCTCTTTCAAAAACAACTGAGGTCGTGTTTTGGGAGCTGGAACGGATTAATGGCATTTCAATGGGGAAAATTGCTTTGAGACGAGCTATGTTACGAAACGAATTAAACTCTTAGTCGAGGTACCACTGTAAGTATATGAAGTACGAGCGATATTTAGTGGTTCACACATTACGTTACCTAATTTTACTAAACATTTTCTAAATTAAGAAAATCTACCTTTTTCTTTCTTTTCCTCGCAAACATCATTTTTACCAATGCATTTAGCAAAACACATTTTCTGGTCGTATCGACATAGTGGATTGCTCGTAGTGGTACCTGCTATTTAGAAAAAATATAATCAGTTTAATGTGGAATGTTTAAGGGTTTTATCTCTTAACATCAGGTGAGTCTCCTGCCCGTTTGACCCCTGTAACATAAAAAATACCGAAATAAATATACTTACATGAGCAATTTTCTTCATCCTCGCCAAACTGACAATCCTTGTGACCATCACATTTCTTACTCGATGCGAAACATTTATTGCTTCTATGACAATAATGTTCATTATGCTTACAAAGCGCTATTTCTTCGCAGGTGTTGTTAACCTGCACCAGCCCCACGGGGCAGAGGCACTTAAATCCCATTTCGAGGTCCTGGGGCAAGGGGTGGGAGACTTGGACACAAATATGGGAGCACGGGGTCTTGTTTTGATGGCAGACATGCTTTAAAAGGGTGTTGTTGAGGGAATATGGGGCATACGTAGCTTGTAGGTGGAGCAAAGTGTTGTTGGGAAACAAAGCTGAAATTTTTTATTGCTTTATTAGAATCACTTTTTTCGCAAATATCAGCCATGACTACCTGAACATTTGCATAACAGGCCGAATCAGCAAGATTACAGCCACATAAATTGTATTAAAAAATGTGTGCGTCCCGAGACGCCCGACAGAAGTGATAACTTAAACTAATTTATGTGGAACTATTTAATTCTGTAATGTTACGAAGATCATCTTCTGCTTCATGCACCATAATTTTTATAATCACTTTCAAAAATGGTCATAGTTTGAGGTTATATGCTCACTGTCAACAGTAAATGTCAATCGCACACTAAACACTGAGTAGAGAGAGGGCAAAGCGTCTGTCCGAAATACGACTAGCGCTGCGGGTAGAAGTAAGAGAAGAGGATTCAGCATATTGCTACCGTAGGTGCAGGAGAAAGGTAAAAGTATTCATTAGCGGTTTACCCTCCCGTAAGAAGTTATCACTTCAATAATATTCGTTATTTATCTTATTAGTGACACTGTCCGATTCCAAACCTAGTGAGAATACAATTCTTTTACTTACATAATTCCATCCGTCGTATTACATAGCCAGCCCTGTGAACATCTGCCCAGTACAAACGTTTTGTTTCTCTGTCTGTCCAAAATACATGTGTGTCCGTAACGGCAAAACTTTCGAGGGTAGAAGTAAATTCGCGGAATCGTTCCCTTCCCGTACCTAATAAAATGACAAAGCGACTAAGTATATATTTAAAGTATTAGGTCATAATGTATTATTAAACACCTTCTGGGTGAAAATGATCGATAACACCGTATTCATCTGCTAAGTAGACGACATCCAGCTCCGACGAATACTGCAGACGTATATTTGGACCTGTAAACAAAACATTCACCTGTGACCCTATTCATTCCAGTCATTTGTTGATAGACGATATTTGAACGAACGTGTATGTACCCGTGCGATTACGAAGGGGCTGTCCATTAATCACGTGAGGTTCGAAAGGGAGGGGGTAGTGGTTCGGCAAAAATCACGTAATATCACGAGGTGGAGAGGGGTATAGTAAGATATCACGTGTACTTATTTTTCCGTCAAACGCGTGATTTCTAAACCGAAAAGCGGCTTAGAAAAACGATCGATCGAGAGAGATTCTATGCGTAGTGCACGTGATGACGCTGAGTGGCTTGATAAAACGGACGTTGATCTTCAACAAAGTACAGTACCAACAACTGACTTGCAAGATCCAGCTGTTAGTATTGAAGAAAGTCTTGCTAACCTGTGGAAATGTACATTCAATATGTTCATGTCTAATACAATTTTACAACAAGTTTTTCGCATGATTACACCATTCCTTTAATATTATTTTTATGCCAGTCAAAAACAAGCTGCAACCTTTCTGTCTAGACATTTTTATCATGGTCTTTAATTTTTTAGAACGATTAGATTATGCTTTATACCGGTACTTAAAAATAAGATTATAAAAAATTTAAGATTCTTTATAGGTACTAAAAATATGGGGGGGGTAGTCTTTAACGTCACCACGTATCACCATGGGGGAGGGAGGGGTTAAAAAATGTTAAAAAAAACATCACGTGATTAATGGACAGCCCCGAAGTGGGTACTAAAGCATATTTCTCTTACCATATATCATTTTTGTAATAATATGTTTCCTATCATCTCCGTCCAGTCCCATACTATCGATATTTATTCCTTTTTTCACTTCGCTCTCAAACACAGCCACTACCAAGCGTCTGAAAATTTCCCACAGATGTTCAATTTTTTTCATAAGTAGTCAGTATTACACGCAAATGTTAGGACTCGGCTGTGATAGCCATAATCAGTGTGTTCAATAATTTTATAATCAATAAAAACCTCACCCGTAATCCGGTAAAATACAAAAGCTAATAGGTATTTCCTGACTGGGGAACCGATACACCAAAGTCCTCTCTTTAGTTCTGAGAGAGATGACGTCTATCATACCGCGACCAGCGTCCAATATGTACAAGGCATCCGAAACGTAATCTAAATAATATTTTTCCATTTTTAACGTCCTCTTACACTTTTAAAAATTATATAGATATTTTTATGTATTACCATATCCCATATCTACAACGTTTTCTAAGGAATTGTAGACAAACAGGTGAGTGACGCCTAATGAAAAGTCCTTCAAGTCGATATAATTGATCGATTTCCTATGACCATCGTACACGTAGAGGGTACCTGTTACAGAAAAAATATTATAACAAAAAGTATGTTTAAGATTTCTATTAGAATTGATTAGAGAACAACGTAGGAATATGGGAGATTCATTGAATAAGAGACTAACAGACACCACGCCACAATGCATGACCTCAGAGAGCTAGGTGTTGTTTTTTATAATATACGTTGTAAGTATATAGCATTCTAGCTGCCCCCGCGAACTTCGTTTCTCCTTAATGTGATTTTACTTAGCTTACCTTTTTAGTTCATACCAACATGGAACATTTTGCTATGCCATCCCAGAGATCCAGACCACTACCAGAGAAGAGAGAGAGAGGTTTTCGGATACGTAAACTTTTTAGGTTATTCTGTGAATTTGTCCCTATATAAACCAAATAAACAATAGGGATTCATAGTGGAGGGTAGATGACAAGACTCAGACTTACTGAATATGCATTAAAAAATTCATAAGAATCGGTCGAGCCGTTTCGGAGGAGTATGGGAACGAACATTGTGACATTAGAATTTTATATATATAGAGATATATATATACGCTTGTCGTCTCTGGGATACAAGTGTACGCGTAGGCTATTTATTTATTTATTTCATTTTTATTTGTTGTTGACATGGTACTAAACTTAGTGTTCAAGATGTCTTTTACTAACTAAAATGGATCTGTGTTATCTAATTGGAATAAATTATTATTATTTTAGATATTTGGGTATATGTTGCAAAATATCATGCGATATATTTGTGTGAGTAAGAAAATTCAGTAATATTCCTTCGGTTATATTCGATTCTTCCACCGTTTTGACGACAAAATAAATAGATACTTTGTGGTTACAAGTCTCTGCTTTTCTTAACAGCGTTAACAGTAAGAAACGAATGTGTACATAAGTTTTAAAAGAATAAATCTTACCTCTAAAGTTATCATAAGCCATAGCTTGTACGCGTTCGATGTTAAAATGGGTCGCGTGTGTCTCTGGGTTTCCCAATACATCATATTGAATGCGCGTAAATAAAGATCCGCCGCCCACTATTAGGTATTGCGGGTGATAATCGGGACTGGCTAAAAATAACACATCATTTAACAATTTATTGTTCGTTGTCCCTCTAATCATCAGCTATGGGAACTATGCAATGAGCTGCCAATTGACAAGTCTATAAAATGTCTAAAGTGAAGTGAAGAAATGGGTGGGGCCATACGCTCCGGAGGGATCAAGTCACATTGCCAAGCAAGCCCTTGACAGGAATCCTCATGGTAAAAGGAGACGTGGTCGCCCAAAACAGACCTGGCAATAAGCATCTTTGCAGAGGCGAGGGAAGCTGGAAAGACGTGGAGTGAAATTAGGAGAGCCGCCCAGGATCGATCAGACTGGTTTTCTACTCTGGAGGCCTCACCGAGTTACTCACCACAACAGTGTTAACAGTGAAAAATCAAAATATTGTCTATTGGTACTTACTTTTGCAAATCTTTCCAAAGAGTTCCATACCCTCAGGGCATAGACAAGTGAAGGTAACATTGGATGTCGGTACGCAAATGTGCGAGCAGCCACTGTGCCTACACGGGTTTACTTTATCTGGCATCAGAAGCGGGTGATATAAGTGCATGTCTGCAAAGTAAGTCTAAATTTAAGAAGTCCTTCAGGTGCACTGTTTAATAGAGAAGAAGAAACACTCTTCTACAAGTGGAAGGTTACAAATAAATAAAACTTATTAAAATACTTAATGTTTGAAATATGTTGAAATGGGTTTTGTTATTGCGGTTAAATGGCACATACCAAAGACGGGTTCCTTTAATGTCATAAGAAGATTTTTTCTGACGGTACTGTGTAGTTTGTCAGTGCTGTGGATGGTTGCCGAGGTCCAGTCGCTCCAGAACACAGTGTTCTCAAACACAACTATAGTGTACGGATCGTGGTATGGCTCTTCGAAGAGAGACTGCAATTGAATAATCAAATAATAATCTTGCAGTGTTATACAATTTCCGCCCTTAGTAAATGAATTAGTCCTGTTTTCCTTCGAGCGATTGATAGATGCGCACATAGACAGAACGTCCATTGCTGCTCAGCATAGGGGATCGAATCTACTATCTAAGGGATGAGAGTCGCACGCTGAAGCCACAAGGCCGACACTGCTTTACCTGTGCGTCAACGAGTTGCAAAAAATATTACTAATGATAATTAAGAATAGCGTTAGAGCGACTTACGTATACTTTAAGATCGAACAGCTTAACGATTTTAATAACACCATCGACGAAATATAATCTATCATTAGGGCTGTCCAAAGCCATCCCAGTGGGACCGAATTTCCCCATTTCGTCCACTATGATATCCGGCTTTGTGCCATCCATGCGAGACCTCAGTATCACCGCCTTGTCTTGCCAATCGGCCCAGTACATTTCTCTAGAATTATATTGTTCTTTTACGTAACACACATCAATAAACTTACCAAAATACATTTACGTAACACACATTTGTTACGTTCAACTATTGTATCGGTGGAGCCGATCGTAAATTAGAAGTTAGTAAATCTTAAAGAATGCTTAAAATAACAAGCAAACGTACCCCTTTCTAGGATCCAGGGTGACAAATCGAGGTTTCTTCGTTTGGGCTTTTAAAACGGTGCACATAGAACCGTCGGTTTTACACACGCCGATGATGCCACGCCGTACGTCCGTGAAATAAAAATTCCCTCCCAGCCAATCGACCGCTATATCGCCTGGGTCCTCTAGACCTAACGCCAACAGCACCTGAGGAAAATGAATCAAAATAAGTATTTTGAGGCTGGCATCTGTCACAATATAAGTACTAAAAACCTTTGGCCGTCGATAAATAAGATTTATGACCTAATTTCATCGGCCATACTTTTACCTGTTTCGTTTCAGCAACATTCTCAATTTGTGCTCTGATGATAGCTTGATGACCCGCCGCTATCTCTACCCAGTATACGAACGTACCGTCCGATGACACTCCGTGACCCTGCAGGTTGAAATAACAAATTAAAAAAATATTAAATAAAAAGAAAATTAAAACAAATTTGAACAATTATAAAAAGTTTGATCTCTGTGGCAGTGTACCTTTAACGCTGGCAGCATTTCCTCGCTGATTGCGATACTTATTCGGTATATATACTTACTAGCTCTGGGGTCACCGATACTATCTACCAGACGCCAACTAAAATCTTTTATTAGCGCCTGTGCACTTGAACCTTGGGCTCAACAGTCTCTAATTTAATTTTCTAATTATTTTGATTATTACTATGTAGGATAAGAAAATTTTAAATACTGTATAAATAATAATAATAAATCGTTTATTTGCAAAGAAAGTGGTACATTTAGATTGATTTATTAGAAAAATGTAGTTTTTATTTTTTATATAATAGGGCGGCAAACGAGCCTACGAGACGCCCAAAAAGGACAGTCATCGCAGCCCAAAGACACCCATTTTAGTGGGTGCGTTGCCGGCCTCTCAGGGAAGACCACCACCGGAAGTCGATTCCACAGTTGACTAGTTCGCAAAAGAAAATGCCGTTGCCGTCAAGGTGATGTTGATGAAATTTTCAATTCTTTAATTTGTATGTGTGTATTTCTGTCTAATGTAGTTGTATTAACCTTTAAATAACACCATAAAAACCAAATTGTAAAGTGACATGACTATTTAGCTTAACCTGTTTAATTCCTGACGCCAACACCCGCTGTTCTTTAGATTTCAGCTTAATGTATCGGATATCATTGCGTGTGCTAAATAATAGCATAGCTTCAGGGCCTGAAAAAATATTGTAAATAACTTGTCGTATCTACACTGGTACACAGTTAGACAAAGTTTTGCCTGTCCTTGTAGCAATACAGCTGAAGAGACGGTGTTACATGTCCCTACTGTCCAATGTATGGCTACGACAGGTATAACACTGCAAGTTATGGGAATGAAAGTACATAACAGAGACGAATTGAAAAGACTTAATGTCGAACAATAGGTTAAGAGACATGAATCTTAAATGTTCGGTATTATTATACAAAAAGTTGTTAACAGAAATTAGTAGTGCTTTATCAAATTACAAATGCTATTTACTCAAGTTATACAAGTTGATGTACAGTAATCGCCCCTATAACATGTTACCCCTATAACGCGATTTCCGTCCCCAATATAACGCGCAGATTTCTCAAGTTGTATTTCTGTAGTGTGAAATTTATAATGAATTGTCACATCCGCAATTACTTTTCGTACCTTAGGACCTGTTTCAAATGTGTTGTTATAAAATTAAACTTAATAACTTTATTAAATTTGTTTTCCTAGTCTTTGAATTATTTAAAAAAAAACGGTTTTACGGTAATACGCCTAAAACGCGATTTCCTATAACGCCGTCCGGATCTACCGGATTACTGTACTTATGTAAAGTTATATATGCATTTATTATCCTTCACTTTCTTAATCAATTACAATTCTAAGAGACTAAATTATCGGTTTTGAATATGTAATCTTACCGGTGGCGTAGCAAAGGTAACTCGCGATGTCCGTGATATATCCCTCGTCGCACGTACATCTAAACACATCACCACTCGGGTGACAGTAATGTGAGCACCACGGAATGTCATCAAAACAGTTTTTCGCACTTTCACAGGTTTGTGTCGTGTAGTTATATTTAAAATGAGGGCTGCCGCAGTCGCAGTATGGACCAGAACGATCTGGAGAGCAGTCTCTGCCGTTGCATGAGAAATTGGAACACATCGTATGCCCTAAAAGTGAAATTGTACAACTGTTGGAATACCGCGAGAGTACAATAGTAGTTTATATGTTTTTCCCTATTCTAATTGTGACTGACTCACGTTGGATTACGCTAGCAGAATTGGATTTTGAATCTACAGAGACCTTACTACGTATCTTGGCATGACTCTGAGTTTCCAAAAACTACACGCCCACAACGACTCTCAGCTACACTTTAAAATACATACGCACACACACTTCACATTCACATACTTAAAATACACACAGAATAATAAGAACTAGCGATAGATAAATTTTGCCACAACCTATTTGTCATGAATAAAGTTTATTATTTATTTACGTTTAATTTATATGTATATAATATTTTATGAACCGAATAAAACCGAATCAAAAACTGTGAACACTTACAACTCTGACAGAATACCCCTTCGTCACTGCCATCTTTACAATCCTTAATACCATCACACATGCTGTCTTTGGGCAGACAGAAAGATTTGTCCAAGCACTTAAATTCTTTTTCTCGGAATGCAAAAGCATCGGAATAGCAATCGCGTCCTGTGTTTACTTTGTGAGGCCGCAACACGTGGCCTGAAATAAAGATCATTGCTTATTGGAAAGTACATATAATGAAAAGAGTTAACAACTCTACAGAAATCGTAACGTCATGTACGACAGCGCATACAAAAGCATCCATTTTAATTTAGTATAGCACTTTCCGGTTCAAATTGAACTTTAAGTTAGTTTTTCGTATTTAATTGTTAGGTTTTTTAAATTCTAAATGGCACGTGTCAGTTTTTGAAAGCTCCTCCTTTGCATCATTGGTTGAAGAGAAAACTTACGACATGTCGTAACTATATCTTCATCAGTTTTATCCGAGCAGTCATAGTCGCCATCGCACATCCAGAACTTCGATATGCAGCGGTTGGAGTCACAGGAAAACCCCTTACATGTTGCCTGGAAAGAGGTTTGGACTAATACTCCATTCACATAAGAGCAGGTAAAAATAACCAGCCTAAGTCAAAAGTTCATTGAACTGTTATCACCTCCAAAAACCAGAAAAATCCAAAAGGATAAAATTACGGCTGAAATTTTAACCTATGATAAAGATAGATACATCTACACATCCTTATGTTTCAAGTGTCGTTATCGCCCGGAAACTTTGCAGAGACTAATCTTTTGGGGTATTGAAATCATTTTGATCCATTGTACGAAGTGTCATAACTCGCTTACGAATAAGAATCTATCCTCTTGCACAAAAAGTTTCCCGTCCCGTGTTCCACCGATGCGGATATGCGAATCTGCTATGATACAGGAATTCGCCTGGCGATTATTTTACCAGAAAAGAAAAAGAGCATGGATAAAACTTGATGACATAGCTATTTACAATATTACAGTTGCTATATTAAAGATACTTACATTAGGAGATATGACAATAACGCTACAGTTCATTTCATCGCTGCCATCATCACAATCTGGACTCGAATTGCAAACCCGAGAGTTGGGGATACATTTGTGGCCGTCACCACAAAGATATTGGTGTGTTTCATTGCAGTGCTTCTCATCAGGGTCTTGGTTAACTGTATATAAAAATATCGAATTTTACTAAATACTATGCATATTACCTTTAGATAAATATAGTATTAATACTACTGAAAGAGAAAAACAGAAACAGAAGACAGAAAAACTTTTAAAAAAAAATGTTCGTAAAAAACAAACAAACTTAAGAATATTGTGTTGGTTTTTTAACTCTTACCGCAAAAGTTCTCATCACTACCATCCTTACAGTCGTAATGACCATCGCAAAACTGCTCCTGAAGTATACAATCCCCACTTCTGCACTCAAAAACACCCTCACCCTGACATTCTATGTTAAAATCTTGAAACTCATCTATAAATTGAGCGGATGAAGTAGCCAAACAGCAGAGAAAGAAAATAAGGAGGACCATTCTAAAAATAATTTTTTTTAGTTATTATATTATACCTATAATGGCCAGCCAAACCTTTGTTACAATAATTAATATAAATAAAAGCTAATCTATCTTAACATACAATTCGTATCGAACTTATTAATATGATGTTTATTTTTTATTTTATTTGAAATTGACCTGAAAGTTTTATAATAAAACAGGCTTGAAATAATAAACTTTATCAATAATTTTGGCTTCCTAATACAGAAAATTTGCAATAAAACGAACGAAAAGCAATTCAGCCATGTGTTTACCAATTTTGTTAACCTTACCTTAAATTCTAGTAATTGAGAACCTGGACGTACTGCATCAATTATTTTAATTTTCTAAGAACGCTTAAGTAACAACTGATGAATGTAACAAAATTAAAATTGATTTTACTTTTCTAAGCGTTCATGCTCGTGCCGGGCGTGACAGGAAAAGAACTATGAAGTTGTAACTACCTCCGATAAAAAATTTGTATAGAATAAGTTTTGTACTACCCTCAAAAAATAAAGAAACACTTTTGTTTAATAACAATAAAAATTACCTTTTTTTTAAATTGTTTTATTTACTTTTCAAATTTTAACTGTAATTTTAGTTGAATATATACTATTTCATATATTGTATAATCCATCCATATATTATAATTGCTTTGTAATTATATATAAAAAATATTATATAAATTACATTAAAATAAATAATATTAAGAATAATATTTTATCATATTTGTTTGTGATTAATAAATTTCTTAAATCATTTGATTTCTAAACGTACGGTTGCCGGTTGGCGTTTCATTCTGTAAATTCGTAAAACTGACAAAATAACCCATCGTTACTGCATAAATAAGATTTTATTTGGATTTGTCATCTGGGTCTTTGACATCTGACGTTTTTAAGTGACATATGACGACTGAGACAGGTCCATAGTCCAACTTTCACGGTTCATACTTCATATAAAGTTTCGAATTTTAGTAAAAGTTACTTGTAATAGATATTTTTTCAGGATACTACTATAGCTATTTACACGATGGCTTCTCAAATTGCGAAATCATTATTAGCAACCACACGTCCGACCACAACTTTAAAGTTTGGTGAGTCTAATATAGTATACCCTTTCTAGTTTTAGCTTTTTACATAGAAAATGTTGGTAAAATACAGTTAAAAAATTTTTCGTCTAAGTAGTAAAAAATAATACAATGTTACTTCATGTAGAGAAGGTTTATAAGTTGATACTAACTGCAGATATAAATCATATAAACTTTGAACTGGACTTGCATTAGTTGGCATTAACACAAACATTTTCATTATACTATTTATCTGTAGTGATCTTCAACCGCTTACTTTTAAATTTTATTTTTTCTTTTCATTAAAGATATAGCTCGTCGGGCACTTAGTGTAAATGCCACTCTACAGCAGAAGAAGTCCCTAAAAGATAAGACTGGCAAAAATGTGGTCCTTGTAGATGGTGTCCGTACGCCGTTCCTGGTTTCTTTCACGGATTATGCCAAGATGATGCCCCACGAGCTTGCCAGGCATTCTCTTCTGTAAGTATTAGATGTTGATGATTGGGAGAAAACTGCTTCTGAAAATTGACTGAAATATGAGTATCAGAAACATTTTTAAAAAGTAGTTGGAAAAAATAGTTAAAATTTTAACTATTTTTTCACTTATAAGCATACATAAAATGTGTTACAGGGGTCTTCTCCAAAAAACTGGGATACCAAAGGAAGTTGTAGATTATATTGTCTACGGAACAGTTATTCAAGAAGTGAAGACATCAAACATTGGACGAGAAGCAGCCTTAGCAGCTGGCTTTAGTGACCGTACCCCTGCCCACACTGTCACTATGGCTTGTATATCTTCAAACCAGGCTATTACTACTGGTATATTCATTACTTTATGTTATATCTACATTACCTCATCCATAATAAATGTTACTTTTAAAACCTAGTTTTAACTAATAGGCAGAGTTTTGGTATTTTTTTAGCTTAAATAAATTTAGTTTTTTGTGTAATATTTGACAGGTGTGGGTATGATAGCTGCCGGGGCATATGATGTAATTGTTTGCGGAGGTGTGGAATTTATGTCTGACGTGCCAATACGACACTCGCGTAAGATGCGATCACTTTTACTGAAGCTCAATCGTGCTAAAACTCCTGCTCAAAGATTGTCTTTACTAGCCTCTATTCGACCAGATTACTTTGCTCCTGAGGTAAGATCATAGTTGCAACATTTAGAATTTAGATAGATTTCTTTAAATGTAGTAAATGTATATTTAGAATCAATTTAACATCTTTTCTGTTGACGTTCATGAGTGTACTTGGTTATCTATATGAATATAGTTATTTTGAGTTAGTACAGTACATTTCACTTATTAGTGCATGTATTTTAAATAATAGATGTCTTAATTAATTGATTTGATATAGCTCCCGGCAGTAGCAGAATTTTCATCCGGCGAGACCATGGGCCATAGCGCAGACCGTTTGGCGGCCGCTTTCGGTGCCACTCGTGCAGAACAAGACGAATACGCTCTTCGCTCACACACCCTCGCCGCCGAAGCCCAAGCCAAGGGGCACTTTACTGATCTCATACCTGTCAAAGGTGAGTAATCTAAAGCAACAATTCTTTTCGGCAATCGCTCATCTATTTTACAGAGAAATGTGCAATACACAAGATAAATATGTATATTCTTTACCAGTGGACGGCAAAGATGGCGTAGTGGAAAAAGACAACGGTATCCGTGTGTCCTCCCCCGAGCAGCTGGCGAAACTTAGACCTGCCTTTGTTAAGCCTCATGGCACCGTTACCGCAGCTAACTCCTCATTCCTGGTATGACTATTTTAAGTTAATTACAGATATTTCTCAAATTTAAAAAATAATTTTGTGCTCAAAAGTATTGTCTTGCACAAAGCATACATTAACTTTAGAATATTTTATTTTGCTCAGACTGACGGAGCGTCAGCGTGCCTAATTATGTCTGAAGCTAAGGCCAAGGAGCTGGGGCTGAAGCCGAAGGCCTATCTGCGGGACTTCACATATGTCGCTCAGGTAATACTTATTTAGTTATATGTATGTTATGTCCAGTAGTCTAATTTAAAAAAATTATAAGAAAGCGATACTCATTCAGAAGGACCCCATAAGATGCTGTTCTAACATTATGCCCATAATAATTAATATTTTATTTAGTAGATATTAAGAGGACACTAAAAATAAAAAACAATATTTCAGGATCCAGTAGATCAACTTCTGCTCGGTCCAGCGTATGGGATTCCCAAGATCCTGGAGAAATCTGGACTGCAACTTGGAGACATAGACACCTGGGAAATACATGAAGCTTTTGCTGTGAGTAGCATTTCTATTTTAGCCATTTGGCGGTACATGAAAACTTCATCCCTTCAGATCAACTTTCATACTTCTCAGTCCTCATGATTAGATTATTATTCTCTTATATTAAAGAGCTTGACAAAAAAAAAGGGTGCGTGTACTTATGTACGCGCGTAAGAAGTTATACTTCTTTGGCATTATTAAAAATAGTTTTCGGTTGCATGCAAATAATTAATTACAATTAAATAATCAAACACTGGAAAAGGAGTCATTATAGTAAATTCAAAAAAGTTCAGTTTACATTTGAAAAATTAAATAAATATTTATTATTATTCTATTACATTAAGTGTAACATAAATTATATTATTAGAATGTTGTTTTTAAATTATGTCCAATGCCGTAGCAACTTCCGTGGGTAACTTCATTCTGTTAACTTTGTGTCACGGTGCGCGCGCATCTTAAAATTTCACTCTCATCAATTTTTCATAAGGCGCCTAAAGAAGTATAAGTACTTAATAAAAACTCTAGATCTTCGGTCTCAATGAGATTTCGACTTGTTTTTCTAAGAAAATAAATCTACAAAACTTTTGTTGAACAGGGCCAAATCTTAGCTAACCTCAAAGCAATGGACTCCGACTGGTTCGCCCAGAACTACCTCGGCAAGCAGACTAAGGTACGTATCTATTTTTCTTTATTGTTTGCTAATATTTTCTTGAATAACATCAGTACTTATATTACATGCATTTTTTTAAATAACCAATGTGTATGTCTATAGGTGGGTGTTCCAGACATGAACAAGTGGAACAAGTGGGGTGGCTCTCTCTCTATTGGACATCCGTTTGCTGCTACTGGGGTAAGCACTACTTGTTCGATACATTATGTGAAAGACCCAAATGGAATAAATGTTCCATTAGTGGAAGTTAAGCCAGCCCTTAGAACAGAAATATGTAAACATTTGTAGTAAGAATTTCTTCAAACTTTCAGTTACACAAGTGATAACATAAACAGAGTTACCAATTTGAGATCTCTTAGAACCTGTTTCGTACGTTTGATTAAATTGCAGCTTATGTTGCATGACAGGTAAGGCTCGCGATGCACACGGCCCACAGACTGGTGAAAGAGGACGGTCAGTTCGGAGTGATATCCGCGTGTGCAGCCGGCGGACAGGGCGTGGCCATGATACTGGAAAGACATCCCGATGCACACACCAACTGAACACATATTCACCTGCCTTCGTGCCTTTTCCCGATTTAAGACAGGTTATCGTAAGTTCATTGTAAGGTCACTGTGGAATTGAAATTGTCATAGAATAACATTCTGTCAGTATACAAGTTTGCTAATAATTTTTGACTGCTTTTGTTAATGAGAAAAATTGTATTTCTGAAGCCGGTGTTTCCAATTTGCGATTGTAAGCTCTGTTACAAATTATATATTTAAGCAGAAGTTATAATAGTCCTTATATAATTTAAGCAAACGTTATTCGCATTAGATTTTCCTACTCTATAAGTGTTTACTTTTTGATGATTATACATTTTATATTTAATAAATAAATAATTTAATTATATCTTTGTTTTCCTTCTAGTTACGGACTTAACTTCAATTTCATTAATTTATTTTAAAGTATCCAGTAAATGGAGAGTTCGCACATAAGTAAAAGTATGATAATGCATTGAACAAACGGAGGGAGGGATCGCGTCGAGGAGTCGGTGATAGTGAATAAATGAATAAAACACGGCCAAAGTCGAGACAACAATTTAATTTGTCGCCAATACTCACTATCAAAGTACTAACTATTAAACTATAAACAAAATTAAACTATTTATTATAATTGATCGACACAAACAATTTATGCACAATTTTTACACATGCCGTACCGAAGCTTGAACTTTTCGTTACGTGAAAGCGTGACGTGTGAAGATTTTTACAATATATTTCTTTGCGTCGCAACCTAAATTTAAATCTAGTCAAATATTATTTCCAATACAGCGGAGCGGATAAAAACAAAACTATAGTACATAAAATTATGTATACAAAATTATCGCTAACGTGAGTAAAATAACGCATACACTAAAATAGTAGTAAAACGTCCCAATAGACAAAAGACCACTCGCTCTCGACCGACAGATACCGAGGTATCGTCGACATCGCCGGCATTTTCAAAACGTATTTGACATTTTCGACGACAGCGGCCTCCGATTGGCATTTTGTGTATTCGGAGACAAATATTTAAATACGTTTTATATATGTACATACATCTGTCTTCGGGCAGAAACACGTTTCGGATGAACGTATCCGAGGCACTTGCGAACATACTAATTGAAATATCATTTATCGCTCAAACCCACGCCCGCCGGCTTAATGCGATTACGGCAAAACAATGGAGTCTGAGACGTCGGCTAAGTGAACGAACGGAAAAGGCACCATTCAATACTCTACTACAGTATTTACATTTTATGTTATCCATTGCAAACTATTGATAAAAATTAGCTACATTCGTCTTAAAACCCTACCCTAGGTGACAGTGGAATTATTACTGCGTTTGACCAAATTTTCGAGAATATTTGCAAGTTATATTGACATCCACCATCCGTTGCGAGATCTATTAGATCGCTCACGACTAACGACAATCTACCTTTCACCACGCGACCGACACATATTTCATTTCAATTTCTAAACTTTAAAATAACTAAACAAGAAAATATACATAAAGTATACAAAACCGTTTAAAAAAATATTTTAATAATAACAATCTACTTTCGCTCGCAGCGGAACGAGCCGCGAGGCGAGTTCAAGTTCAAAGTTATGCGTTTACTTGTTTAGGTAAAAGTTTAAAAAAATAATATTTATCAAATTTTAACACGAGATATTTTTGGTTAAAGGACATTAATTACGACAATTGATAATTTGACGCGTCGGACACGGTCGACGTTTTGGAAGCACAACCGAAATATCGCGTCATTTAAAACTACAAATTACAATACTTTAGACATATAACACAAATCCATTCCGTTTATTGCGAGTGACTTTTTCGAATTCAAGTAAATTTTCTAAAATATTGCGATTCGTAGACATCGCACGTAGGACGAAGCTATCTCCTCAAATTCGTTCGAACGTTTTGAGTGACTTCGACGCTTTTCCTATCTTATACAACTCGAAGTTTATCGCAACCTCAAATCAGTGTTTATAAAAAATATTCGACTTCTATATTCTTGCCGTCTTTTAATATATTATCACTTCGGGCAATATATGTTTGACATCCCGTATTTATATACACACAGATAACGACTCGAAAACGACATAAACCTATCTGATCCGTAAAAATTGGAAATTTAAAAATAAGCGTCCGACGCTATATTAAAAATTAGAGCTGGGCCCGTTCCGAGGCTCGCGATAGAGAGAGATGGCTTCGTTATCTGAATTCGTTTAGATTATTAAAAATCGTGGTAATAGGGATAAAATATTTAATCTGATAAATTGCAACTATGTCGGAGTCTCGTTTCCCTCTATCGAAATAAAAGTGTCAATCGCCGACGCCGCGGCGCCTCTTCGCGTGCTACTGGAAGTCCGCCAGCGTCTGCCGCCACGTGGCGTGGAAGGGGATGCGCAGGAGTTTCAGCTTCGTGTTCGGCAGCTGGGCCGACAGGAGCCGCTGGAGCGTGGGAATGGGGAGGATCTCCACCTGCAACCGAATACGGCACACGTTCACCGCGACTGCGACCGAGGCGCCGTTCGCGGACGAACGAGCGAGGCGTACCTGCGGCGGGCCGGCGACGTGTCTCAAGTCGTCGGGCAGCCTGCACCCGGGCACGGGCTTCAACACGGGTATGCACTCCCCGAGCTCCCTCCTCGCCCCCTGCCCCTCCGGGGCCTCCGCCTCCCCTCCCGCCTCGCACTGATCGATGAAGAGCTCGGTGACGCGGAGCAACTCTATGGTCACGCCCCACATGAGGTGCGTCAGGGTGTCTTTCAGCCGGAGCACGCCGCTCAGCACCTGCGATGCGAACGCCGTTAGAGGTCGGAGCGGAGGGACCCATCGACCGAAAGAGATCCCGCGGGCCATACCTGCTTGTTGGTGGTCGCCGACTGCGACACGTAGGTGGGTATGATGAGTAGTCTCTGGATGTTTTTGCACTCCGCCAACGCATCGTCGAAGCCCACCTGCGACGAGATAACGATGATAACGAATATTTCATTTCTATCGACTCGGCCGATCGCGCCCCGTACGAGGGAATGCTGAGTCACCTTGACGTCAAAGTTGACCAGCTCCAATCTGGTGAGCTTCGGCAGAGACGCCAGAGCCTTCAAGAGCGCCGAGGCCGCGCAGTGCGGGACGCCCCTCTCCAGCCTCAGCCTGCGCAGACGGACGAGCTTCGAGAGCGCGGCGGCGAACGGACTGCCGAACGAGCACTCGCCCAGCTCCAAAGACTCCAGCTGCTCCAGTTCGCCGACCACCTCGCAGGCGCACCAGCCCAGCTCCTTTATGGACGTGAGGGACAGGTGCTGGAGGTTGCTCAACGCGCTCAGAGGTTGCAGGTTGCGCGTCAGGGAGAGGCCTTTCAGACTCTGGAGACCGAGAGAAAAGAGAAAATTTCGTCAGCTCGAAAGTAAAATTAAATAGACAGATATCATCGACAGGATGGCTTCCGCACCTTCAGCCTCAGCAGCTCCAGCCTCGGCAGCTCGGCCAAGGGTTCGGGGTCGAAGACGGTGTCGCAGATGGCGGGCGCACACAGGGCGCGCAACGAGCTCACTCGACGGCACACCGCTTCCACGACGCGAGCCGGGCAACGGCACAGCTCCAGCCTGAGGATAGGAGCGAGCGATTAGTTTATATAAAAGTTATGAATAACAAATAACAATCGTCGGAACCGACCGTTCCAGGGTATCCACCGAGCCGATGCTCTCGATGAATTGGTCCCAGAACACCGTGTCGTTGGAGGGGAGGAGCATTTTTCGTAAATCCAGCCATTTCGTCGAACGCTTCTTTAAGACCGCGCACAGCCCGCCCCAATCGCTGACCTGCGAAACGTTTGAGCCAAATTTAAAAGAAAACAAGATACAAATCTTTTCAAAAATTGTATTCTTTGTTTGTAGAAAAAGCGACACTAACAATAGAAAAAACTAAAATTGTTGTCTATAGCTAACTTCAGGGTGTCGGTTTTTTGTGACGGTGTGCGCGCGCATCGAATAAATTTAATAATAATAACACGCCTGCATTAAAAACCATTTTCAATTGCGACATTCTAGATTTAGCCTCACGTGTGAGTTTTTCATCCGGACGTGTCTCCAGAGCGCGGGCGTATCCGTCAGCGTCTGCCACAACTTGCACACGCGTGCGCATCGGGCCAGGTCTCGCATGCCCACGTATTGGAAGATCTGAAATAGTTCATGTTTTCAATTATTCAATTAAAACAAATAAATTGTAAAAAAAAACATAAAAATGCGTGCGGACAAAGTACACATGTCAGAAGTGAAACTTCTTTGGCAAACTAATTTTGAAGTCTCGTTCATATTTATCTATATTCGTCATTTGAGATTTCAATAAATTATTTTGGATAAAATATAAAATACTAATATTTCATAAATTCTCTTTACGAAATTTTAAAAATACAATTTTTATAAGGTTCTCCCTTCTTCTCCCTGGTTTCAATCGCTCTCGCCCTTTTCTTCGACAAAAACGCTGCACATCTTCGTGACGTTCCGTAAAAATTTTACCCTCATGCGCCTAAACAAGTTTCACTTCTTAATACATGTCGAATATTACACAGTTTCTCACAATTTTTTAAATCCTTTATGAATTGGAAAAAACTTTTACCTGCAGAGCGACGTTGTAGTTCTTCTCCCGGGCGCTCGCGTGGAAGTTGGAGAAGTGGGCCGCGTCGTCCGCTTTGGTCCGGCCTCTTCGCCGAGGGGAAGGCAACGCGGCGGGCGGGGGCGAAGCCCCGTTCGTCACGCGACGGGCCGCTTTCTCGCTAATGAAAAATACAATGAATTTACACTTTGGGCGCTTCTCTCGGTTCGACAAAAGTGACGGTGCACGAGATAAAATACGATTTTGTGTCAATCGTAAAGTAAAAGTAGACGAAACGAGTGGTTCACGGCTCCGATGCGGACTTACCTTATCGAACGGTTTCGTCGAGGTAGGAAAACCCGGGTGTGATTTTCAATTCTTTATTAGGTTTCCTCCAACTCTTAATACTAATATAATATCAATGGGGAACCCGGTTCGCATACTTGATTAATCGTTCAGTTTCAAGTTTAAATAGAACGCGTGACATGTCGTAGAAGAGTATTAGAAGTAAAACGCAAGCTCAGCTCGAGATTTGCAGTCGTAAGCCTATAATAGCCATTTGAGATTTAGCCCTATTTCTTTTTGCGCAATTCTAAACAAAAAACTTTACAAAAGGCCGGCCGGATTTAATTTATCTCAAAATCACGAAACTCTGGAATGCTAATTTGAGTCGAATTTACTAAATTTATTATAAAAAAACATTAGTTTGGCAATCCGCGTGAAACGACTATAAACCGTCGGCCGTTGATGACGGCTAACGATTGCGGTAGCGCGTGTCTCTGGAGCGCAGCGGACGAGGCGTTCGGGGTTTGGGGCGCCGCTTGGGTCGGCGGGGCCGAAGGGGCGGGGCCGGCCTGGGTCGGGGCGGAAGTCGCACTCGGGGACACCGCCCACACTTTCTGCCCGTCCGCGCCGCCGGACATCTGAAAATACATTTTATTCCAATTAATATCGTTATCAACATTTTAAATGACACTAATATATACTAATATTTAGTTTTCGACTCTGATGGACTTTCAGAAACAGATTAAAGTCTCACCTTCATCCGCAGCAGCACACGCTTGTCGTTCTTCTGAGTTTTAGGAGCCGGCACGAGCCTCGGGACGGGCACCGAGTCGGCCGACTGATGGACCGAAGCCGGGACGGGGACCGGAGCTTGAAGACCGGACGCGGTCGTCACCCCCGATTTGTGGACCGACGACGGGGGATCCCGGGGCGATAAAGAGTCGCAGTTCTGTAAATTATAAGGTCATTTAGGATCTTCTTTGCCTATCTATCGTATCGGTTTAATAACATTTTCTGAGAGATTGCCAATAACGCATTTTATTGAATGATCGATGTGTTTACCTTGCAAAAGAAGGGATGCGGCGGCGCGTGCGTCAGCCCCAGGCAGGCGGGGTGGTAGAGGCACAGGCAGGCGGCGCAGGCCAAGGAGGGCACGGCCCCGCGGCCGCAGCTCATGGAGCACGGCTGTCGGACGCCACGCCCCATCTGTGTCGGACTCGGGGTGACGGACGTGCATCTCTTTCTTTCTCGCATAGCTCTCTTCGACTCATAAACGGGACGAAACATCGACCCGAAACTATTTTCGACTCTCCGGGAATCGAACCCGGGATCTTCGAGTCGAATAAAAGAAATGCGGTCGAGGGGTAGTATATCGGTCGGGGCCCGCGACTTCGTCCGCGTGAAATTTCGGTTTTATTTTTGCAGTTTCGTTCATTCAAGAATTGTCATTTCATAGCTTCTTACATACAATATTGATAATAATAATTTCTTTGACTTTTAGAAACTCAGTTAACACATCGGGGAGATCTCGATCTGAATCCGTTCAGCGCTTTCGAAGATAACGAGCTCGTTTGGAATCGCTCACAATCATTTTAGGTTCAATTTATCGAATTAAATTATTTACTAATAAAGGAACGAGGTAGAATATTATTTACCTGCGCGTGCTTGTCGACGTGCGAAGGCCGGGCGAGCTGCGCCTGCGCCGTCCTGCGGCCACACATCTGTCCACCACTGCCCGAGGCGCGAGGGCACTCCGCCACCGACGCGGAGCGACGCGACCCCGCATTTGATGAACGTTTAATTCGGACGTGCGTAACAATTAGCAGCAAAAACACTTCGTGCTTTCGTTCGGGTCGCTTCGCTTCGCGTCGGTAACGGAGTCCGAGCCTCTGCATCGCTCGACGATAACTCTCCACTGATCTCCCTCGCGTGTGACTCAATCTTTCAGAGTTCGATTCGGGCGAGATCAGTGTAGAGTCGAAAACGATAAATGTAAACACACTTAATAAATGTGAGAACATTTGCAATTAATTAGCACCGAGAGCCGTGAACCACTTTTCGATTTCAAATTAAAGATAAAACTAGATTTTCTGTATCAATGTCAAAGCGTTCGCCGGAGCCGAGCGGGGATTTCTTTGACCACACTTTCGACATTATTTCTTTTAATTAATCGGATCCGACCGCTTCGGCGAATGTTTGAGCTCACCGAGAACATCGCTGAGCTTCACCCGTTCGGTGAAACGGAGAAATGAGTATCGCCCAGATTTAGTACGAAACGGTTGTATACCTAGGTTTCTTCCAAGCCGTGTTGTTGTTGTCCGCGGGAGGCTGCGTCTGAGATGCGCGTCTGGGCTGCTTCGGAGTCGCCGGAGAGGAGGGAGCGCTGTTGTTGTTGAGGCGGGACCCGATCGACTTCACCTGTCACAATTCAATTTCTATATAAAAGATAAAAACAACTCTCCGGGATCTCGAATACTACTCGGGCACAAACAGTCTAAGAAATTCCGGAAGAGAATTATAAATTAAAAAAGATTACAGACGGCCCTCTTCGTAGTTCGAGTGAATCGTGCCCCGATGGGCCCATCAAAAACGCAAACGGGTACAGAAACGGGGAATAGTATATTATTATTACGCAATACAGTTTTTGTATTTTTTCTAGCATTAGATCTTTGAACGAAAATTTATATTTTCGTTAATTAACTTTAAAAATTTACGGTCTCATCTATACATGTATGCACCTTGATTTTGGCGGGCGGCGACTTCACCGCGGGCTCGGGGCTGGCCCCTTTGGGCGGTCTGGGTTTGGGAGTGCGCTTGAGGTCCGCCACCGCCTGAGTCGGCGGCGGCACCGGAGATTCCACGCGGCGGATCACTTTGGCGTCGCTGAAACACAACCGTTCGCTTTATAATAAGATATTCGCCCGCGTCACGCGACACGCGACCGGAGAGTCGCTCACCGAATGATTTCCTTTTCGGGGTCATCTATACCGAGAGGTTCCTTGAAGAACGAAAAGTTCTCCAGAGTGAGACCGCTTCCGGACAGGTTTTCGGCCACCTGTAATTCGATTAATTAACGGTGAGTGAACGTTTATAGGAAAACGATCGATGCCCGCGAAAGACTCTTCACCTCTCTGGTGGACCTGAGCTTCTTGCCGCCGGGCATGTAGTAGTAGATGTCGGCGTTGCGGCGCGAGTGCGCATCGAGCGCAGCGCGGTAAACGAGCTCCCGCTTCCAGCCTCGCTCCAAGGGCACGCGCAGCAGCGGCGACGACATCTCCACGGTGGGCCGCCGACCGCGGTTGGCCGGGGACGAGGAGGCCTGTCCGGATACAAGTATTGTATTGTTACACGGGTCACATGAAGGGGAAAAGGGGGTAGACCATTGCTAGGGTATGAATAAACCAATATAAGAGATGAATAAGAGCCGTCGCAGGTGGCACGTGGACCCGAACTGCCCAGCTCAGAAATTTATAGTGGCATTTGGAGGAGGCCTTTGCCAACAAAAGGGCCAAGAACAGACCGAACAGAACACAATTAACAGACAAGGTTGTCGAGGGAAAGTAAATATTCAACTATTTTTTAGTTAATTTTTTTCAATACTAAACATGTATATTCTAGATTAAGTTAAACCGGTACTAAATTCACCAATAAACAAAACCAACTAAAGCTTCAGTATCAAAATCGGTTATATATTTACCACAATTAATCAACAATTAGCACTTCATCTGCGACATTAATATTAAGTTATTTTTTAATTGTGTTTTTATTTTCACATCAACCTACACCCATTTCACATCATAATTTTATAGCACTCTCTTCTCATGTTATAAAATTATATTTTATTATTTACCAATTTTTATTGCTACACAAATAACTATTTCAGATGAAAACAACATCACATGCAAAGTTAGACCTTACAACAATACACGACATATTACCAAACAATACTAACTTTAATATCCTTTCCCAGCTCTATTTTAAAAGGCTGCATGCACAAAAATGTTAATGAAACAAATTATTTAAAAATATTGAACCTTATTACGTAACCTTATTAATATTGAACTAAGAGATACTAACTTTTATCTCTTCTTTAATTCCATTTATCCTCTGTGGCTGCTTTCACAAAGAAAAGTAAAAATGAGTGAAATATAAATTATAAATACAAATTCAAAATACTGTATTACTTATTTTAATAAACAGGATTTACAATACATGCATTTATAAAGAATAGAACATTAAAAAAATGACTTTGTGAATGGGGAAAGTGTATAGTGCTCTACTAAATATGGAGTCGTGTGAATTCAATTAAACACATTCTTAATCAATTATAAATGATTAACTCACATCTGTTGTTCCGTCTCCTTCAGATCTTGAAGATAGGGCTGATGATGGTCTTGAACTATCTGTTTAACGAGATGGAAATTATTCACAGAAAACAAGGTGTCAGTTTAAAATATAAAATCTGCGCCTTTGAATCAATAAAGAAAAAATCAAAGTAAATTTTATGTACATCATAATATTTTACAAGATACTAGATAATCTTGATAAACAATTTTTAATTTATTTATTTCATACAACTTACTTAAATTATACATGACAATCAAACTATACTAATATTAATCATGTTTAAGAATTGTTATACCTGTGTCTTGTCTGGGTCGTTTCGGAATCTTCAATGATAAGGTCAAAACATTTCTCAACGGAGTCACAAGCTTTTCGGCCTCTGATACTTGAGCCTGCCAATTATCTAGTTACAAAAAGAAAATCTCCTTTTAAACTTTACACTAATTATATTATTTGAATTAAACAAATATACAAATAAGTATGAAGATTATGTACAAAACTTTTAACGAAGGTGTTCTAAAGAAATGCACAATTCATAAACATACTATAAGCCTTAATTAGTTAAAGCATTGTGTCCTTTGTGTACAAAAGTGATGATATATATATAATAGGATTTTAGTAAATTATAAATAAGGGTTAATATAGAAAAAGCCCACCTTCACAGAAAAGATTGTGAATTACAATTAATGTGCAAAATTGAAAACTATGTTGTATGGTTATGTCTTAATTCTGCTACTTATGGAACCAAGGTAAAACAAATATTATATAAAATGTAAAGAAAGGAAAAAAGTAGAGGCATACTTTTTTCTAATATCAGAAGCATAGTAAAATCAAAACCATAAAGTTTAAAGTCTTACCTAAAATTTGAGAATAAGCAGACAAGCTGCTATTTTCAATAGAATCAAACCCCTTAAAGTCTTCATCTGTTGAATATCTCCGTAAAAATTTCCAATCCTCGTCTGTGGTGCAAGGAAATCACCAATGATTTATTATTAAATAATTGAACAAAAGTTTTTCTTTTAAGTATAATTCTTTATATTGTTGTAAATATACAATTTTGTTATAAGTATTGAATTTAGGAATTCCACATTTTATGTTATTGGGTTAGAGAAATTATTCTGCAACAAGTAATGCACTAGAAAAGCAGTCTAATCTAAAAACAGACTTACCAACAATCTTATTGAACTCTGTTAGGTCACAGTCACTCTGTTCAAATCCCTTAAACTCTGTGTCTGGTTCATCACTGAAGGCAGAAGACGCCCTGCGCTTTTTGCCTTTTTGGTCATCATCATCTTTCTTTTCATTTGTATCATCAGATAGTTTAGTATTTGATGTGCTTGATGATTCTGGTTAGAATAAAAAAATTCTAATATAAATATTTAACGACTCCAACACTGCGGTAACTTTGTGCATTAACAAGTAGAATGGCCACAAATAGTTTCATAATTACTTTTTATTGCATATAAAAAAATTACAACAGACAAATGCAATCTGACATTAAACTACATATACCAAAAGTTGTTTATAAAAAAAACTGTATCTCATATGATGTCATAACAGCTTTCAGTCAGATACTGTAATAGAAAAATAACAAATGATGATAATTATATATATTAGATCTTAAGCCTTCTTTAATAAATAAAATGGCAAAGAGGTATAATGTCTAATGACAGCTGCCGATTATAACAGAATGATAGTCAAAATCTCACACTATAAGTTATAAAGCTCATAAATTACAGTGAGTTGACTTTGTGTCACCAAATATTCAGTCGGGGATACATAGCTTATGAAACAATAAGCAATTCATAATTCTGCCAATAAATTACTACTTTACCATAATATTAATATAACTTGAATTATTAAATTATGCTATTAGTTACTTATACTTATATAATTTAGAAAATTTTAAGTAAAAATCCCCTAAATCTATATATTAGATAGCCATATTTTAACCAACACAATATGCACCCATATAGTGCTCTTAAGAGTTTTTAGGTTTTAATTGAACTATACCTCAGCACCTAATTTAAAATAACTGTTTCATTAGAAAACATATAGACAGAAAACCATATGACTAATACCATGATAGCTGATAAATATTAATATTATATTTATACAATGTTAGGATAAATTTTTGCTATTACTAAATAATGATCAAGATGTCAACAGATATGTTAGGTTATGTTTTGGCCAAGATACAAACCTTCTTCAGGCTTGGCTTCTTCCTTAGATCCCTCCATCAAAGCTTCTGAGGAGGGTTGTGAAGCCTGTTCAGTATGTATAGCCTCTTCTACAACCTCATCACTACAAACAGTAGCATCCTGTGACACCTTATCACCAACCGCCATTTCATTCGACATTGTCAATTCTAATTATATCACAAACCTAGTCTCAGGCCTTGTATAACCACATTACAATCACTACACTACACCAGGCCACAGTACGAATAAATTAGAAACAGAGGTTGTGGACTGTTGTGCGCGTCACTAAGGCGATTTCCCGCTAATATTGTCAGAGAAAAAACTTCAAGTAATACAAGCAGGCGACACGTAGATCGCTGTTTTTGAGTAATATAAATGTTATTTCATTATTATTTTTATACGGTTACACACCATATCCAGACATTTAGTATATAAATTATCAGAAAATTATATTAATATACGTCAACTTTATTTTCCAGAGAAAATGTCGTTCAGAAAATCATAAACAATACCGCTAGACAGACGCCACATTTTGACTTTGTTATCTATGGTTTACACTTCATGGTTGCCACAGACTGCTACAAATAATTTAAAATACATTATACACCGTAGTCTAATAATTAAAAGGAACGGTTAATAAAACTATAGAAGGCGTTTTACTAGAACTACAAAAGTATAGTGCTTTTCATGAAAGAAGTCCCGCGGCGATTTTTGGAACTAAATTTGACAGGTCGGTAATATTGTCAT
Source organism: Pieris napi (assembly GCF_905475465.1). NCBI lineage: Eukaryota > Metazoa > Arthropoda > Insecta > Lepidoptera > Pieridae > Pieris > Pieris napi. Next base: position 13,234,622 of record NC_062239.1, on the reverse strand, counting down.
TCGTCGATGTTTCAAGTTCGTTTGTTATGGTAGATTTTTGTGAATTTTTAACTAGCTTAGTAAATTTTAAGGATTGATTACAATGCCAAAAGTTGTAAAAAGTTCGGCTCGAGAAATGATATTAAAGGTGAAAGAGTTCTGTGAAGCGGAACATAAGAATCAAGGTGTTTTAATACCACTAAGCAATGTTCGGAAGAGAGTTGCCGCCAAAACAGTTACTTTTCAGAGTTGCCATTTAATAATTTTTTGCTGTATTGATGGGACTTTTATGATATAAATTCGTTTTTGCGACAAAATTTAACAAATACATAACGTGATGAAACTAGATAACGGAAATTAAAACATATATTACATAAGCATTATAAACTTAAAGTTATAATTATTTTTATTTGTTCATAATTTAATTGCAGGTGTGTCAGAGAAAACTGTAACAAGAATTACAAACGAAGGTATTGTAACAACAGCGGAGTGTACTTCGAAAAAATTGTAACCCAACAATTATTATGCAATAAAACTCTGAATAAAAAATTGTATTGCTTTTCTTTACCCTATTTTCTCATCTTTTCCCTGTAAGTAGGTAGAACACCGCTAATATAAGTAAATAAAAATATACTTTTTACATAACAGAAATATTGTTTCATCGAAGTATGCAGAAAATAATATTATTTGATAAATTACATCTGCTAAGTGTAAATAAAATAGGTAATTTTTTTACTCATAAATGGCAACATTACGTCATGCGATTACAGCGCCGCGTCTGGGGGACTTCTTTCATGAAAAGGACTATACTACAAAATTTAGTCTAGGTTTAAAAATAGAATATTGAGCATAGATCAAATCAAATAACGCGGCTCAATGATAATTTTTGTTTCGCGTGTAGTGTTATCAGGGCCATCCATCACAATTAAATTAACTTTTTATTTATAGGAGCCAAATAAAAATAAAGTAATTCAATTCTTAAGACTTTTATTTTCTTTTTCTACCGTTCTTCGGCGCTTGTGGTTTGCCAAAGCTCTTCCCTTTAGGTTTATTTTTTCCTTTAACAGGCGCACCTCTTCCCTTTTGCTTTTCTTTACCTGGATGAATAGGTTTCCCTTTTTGGACCCTGTTTGCATCATATCGGAGGCGTTTTGTGGAGGATTTTGACGTGTCTGTTAGATCGTTAGCGAAGTTGCTCAGTTTTTTCTTGGGTTTGCCCGCGTTTTTGCGTTGCATGGGTCTTTCGTCATCTTCTTCAACTGCGCGTATTCTGCGTTGCTTCTTCTTTCCTTTAGCCATTCTCGATTGTAAAAGGGCAACCTGTGAATGGATATTGGTTTTAAATTGGGTATTCTGATATTATAAAGAAATTAATGAAATGTTCAGTTTATTTTTTTAGTTGTAAATATCTACCTTTTCCATTTCTCTCTTCACCCGTTCTTCGGCGGTATCCTTTGGCGTGTGTTTGCTAGGTTTCTTCTTCTTCTTGGGACCTTCATCATCTGAATCTTCATCTCGCCTTCGCTTCTTGCCTTTACTTTTTTGTGTATCTTTAAAATGAGATAAAATTATTTACGTATAATAATTGAAATAATTATATTTTATTATTCACACTTTTCTTGCTTTAGAGTTTAGAGCGTAAAACAACTTAAATACCTTTGCCAGGATGTTTGGTGAGTGTCAACCGCTCTTTTTCCATTCGTTTTTCTTTCGGCGTCTGGAACCACTCTCGGCTCCTGTGCGTTTCGTACTTGGGACCGTCTTCATTCTTTGTACTGATAGCACCCTCTAACTTTTCCGTCTGTTTTTCCATTTTCTTCAACTGCTTCTCGGCGTATTCTTCGTTGAGAATTGCAGCTGGATTTTAAAATAAATTAGTCTTAATAGTTACAGCAGCACAAAAAAAGAGGAAAAACTTGTTTTATGAACTTACATATCTCTGGCTCCAACTTGGCCATTCTCTCGCGATATTTGGCCACTATATCGGGCGGCACCTGTCGCGACTTGACCGGTCGCTTGGCTCTCTTCACGATGGCCTTGACGAGTGCTCGTTCGCCTTCGCCCGCTAACGACACGGACACGCCCGCTCGACCCGCCCGAGCTGTACGTCCCACCTGTCACATGGGAAGTTTATAACTATAACTAATCTTCATTTTCCTTTGCAATTTATTTCATAATTTTATTTTTTTTGTTAAGTTCACTTAGACATAATTATAATAAAATGTGTTACTACTATGTACTATGTGATGAACTGTAAAAATCCAGAGTTTTATTTAACTTTTATTTCTTTGCAATCTTGGTAAATTGAACCTCACCCTATGAATATAATGTTCCAAAGTGGCGGGCAGCGTAAAGTTAATGACAGTTTTGACCCCGGGTATGTCCAACCCTCTGGCTGCCACATCTGTCGCCACGAGGAGGTCCACTTGTTCATCTTTAAACCGCTTGAGAGAATCCAGACGTTGGGGCTGGTTGAGTGCGCCGTGTAACTCGGCTACCTGATTTGAATACATATTAAAATTCCAAAACTCTCTAGTTTATATCTCTTTCAAAGAGAAGATATTTTCCAGGCGTATCCATGATTGATTTAACCTTTTATATATAGTCATAAACGACTATAATTGTTTGAAAAGTATGAACGGGCCGAATACCTTAACTCCCAGCAGTCCCAAGGCGACGTGTAAGCGATGCGCCTGCTTCTTGGTTTGGACGAATACCACAGCTCGGTCTCTGAAAGTGCGGCAGACCAACGCCGCCAGCATCGCCTCACGGTCTGACTCGCGCTCCTTACGTATTCTGTGAGGACATGTTGTAAATGACACTTAACAAAAGTTATTTTATGTATACAGTAACTTCAGAATACACAACATGACGAAGCTACAAACGGTAACTTTACAAGAACACACATTACCTAACAAATTCCTGTCTCAAATTGAAGGCCACATCTTTGTTTGAATCCAGGAACAGTTTGACCGGTTTGTTTAGGGACACCGCGGCCAAATCCTTCACCTCTTCGCTCATGGTGGCCGAGAACAGCATCGTTTGACGTTTGGGCGAACACTGGCGTATAATCTCCTTCATTTGCTCTGCAAAGTACTCGTCCAGCATTCTAACAATTAAATTGAGAATGTACATGAAAATATAATTAAGATAAATAATAAAAAGCCTAGAGACGTGCAGAAATATGTTTGCCTATATGAGGCATGTATATACCTGACGTGGAAGTAAGCATTTAATTAATAAAACTCACCTATCCGCCTCATCCAAAACTAGTACTTCGATACAATGCAAACCAAAGGATGGAGTATTCTTTATGTGGTCAATAAGTCGTCCCGGTGTTGCTATTACTATGTCTGGATTACGACGAAGAACACTTTCCTATAAATAAGAATTATGTTATTTAATCATGTATTTCAGTTTTTGTAGTTACAGTTAAAGTAAAGCTATAAATGGAAGAGATATTTAAATTTACCCATTCCAGCATGTTCAATAGGACAAGAACTATAGACTAAACTAAAGCCCTAATTACCAAGGAAATGAAGATTTTTTTTTTACCTGATATTTGACATCCAGACCTCCAACTGATAAACCAACAGTTACAGACGTAAATTGAGCTAATTGTCGTGTTACTGTATGGACCTGTAAACACAAATCATATTAACAACTTAACTTATTTTAAGTCATTTACTTTTTTAATTTAATTCTAAACAATACTGACTTGTACTATTTTATATTCTCAAAGTGGTTAGTATCATCTTGATTCTAGATATATAAATCAATCACTGAAAACTATAATCTGTATGTCACAACAATACTAGTATTGGACCTGCATAGGCTTATTTCAAAAAAGTATAGTTTTTATTTATGTAGTAAAAAGTTCCACTAATAAGTTTTTCAATATAGTTCAAATTGAGATTTTAGAATATTTTTAATTACCTGAGCGCCCAATTCTCTAGTAGGTACTAATACCAGAACTCTAGTGATCCTGTCACCGACAGTTTTGTAAATTAGTCGTTCTAATATTGGTAACATGTATGCTGCAGTTTTACCAGTACCTGTTGCAGCACAGGCGCATATGTCTTTACCTGTCATTGAGAATAAAAGTAATGTTTGGTAAGATTATAGTGTTTTTATAGGGTAATGACTAAAGCCAATGGCATAAAAGAGGCCTTTTTTAATTTGACAAATGAAAAGGCACTTCTATGGTCGCAAATGGAACACTGTGTATACTATAGATAGAATTATATTTGGATTTGAATTTTTATTTTACAGGTTGTATTATATTAGAAATTTATATACATAGATAAAAATAATACACATACCTAAGAGTCCTATAGGTATGGTGGCGGACTGGATAGGTGTAGGATGCACATAGTTCAATGTGCCAATTGCTTTAAGCAGTGGGCGGGATATGTTCATCATATAAAATGATGCATTTTCATCATATGCAGGTGGATCTTCAAAGAAATCTTCATATTCAATTTGAGCAGCTTGTGGTTTGTCTTCTTCTAACTCCTTAAAAGGTTATACAAAATAACAATCCAGTTACATAAGCTTGGTAACTGTTAACTATGCTACCAACAATGTTACCATTTTTGATTACACAATTTCTTCAACAAATCAATATTAAAAGACAAATTTGAGCCATAAAAATAAACCAACATTGAACAAAAGATGCTTACCTTATTAAATTTTTGTTTTTTACCCCTTTTCTCTTTAACCTTTATTTCATCTTTTTTTAATTCATCATCAGATATTTCTAGCTCATCTATATTTTGTTCTGTAAAGCAAAAAAGGTGTTTAAGACTGGATTGGAATAAAAATGTGTTACATTTTTCCAATTATATACAATACATCATAAGCGAAATGTTCAAATTTATCAAATGTATATTTCTATTGATTTGTTATATGCTCAGACATCACACTTTTAATTACTTTTATATACTTAAATTGTGATTACATCATATTTTTATAAGGTACACTAAGATAATTCCTGTTTCATAATTAACATTTTGGAGCTACACAAATATAAATAAATGTACCTTCTGCCTCTGAATCAGTGTCAACATCAGCATTTCCATTTACTTGTACTGCTGCTCGCCGCTTAGCTATCTTTTCGTCAAGAGTTTGTTTGACATTTCTTTTAATATACTTTTGCAAGTCATCCCAAGTATCCTGTAAAAGTTATCTCCGTAAGTAGGATTTTTTGACTATCCAGTTAGTATATAAGATATTCTCTTGTGCAAAAGTAAAACAGCATCTTATTGTAGATAGTGGAAACATTGACGTAAAGAAGTGAAATTCTATATATTTAATACAATAAATGTGAGGTGGTAGAAGTGAACCTACATGGCAATATTATCAAAGCAATTAACAGAAAAGCCACTTACCTTATGATATTCTTCAACTGAAGCTACAAATTTGAAAGAGGGATTAAAATCTGCTTTCTGCTTAGCTTTTAGCTTAGATGGTTGATACTGAAAGTAAAATTGGTAATATATAAGATGATTATAATACCCTGGTAAATTTATATGTAGTCCTAGAATTTTAGTTCTACATTACTTCCCCATAAGACGTTAAATCTTAGATCCTGGATTTTACTTAATTAACATGAGCGTATATATTAAGTAAATTAGTCAATATTACTTCTATTTTACAGTAATATAATGAATAATAAATAAATAAATAAATACACGTACTTCCTCTTCAACGTCTGATTCCTCCGAATAATCTTCAACTTCTTCACCATCGTTGATTGTTTTAATGAGCCCGGGATGCCCTTCAATTTCCATCATTGCTATTAATATATACTAACTAATATAACTATTTAGCATTTTATATGTCCAGCAAGATATTATTTTAAGAGGTATATCTAGTCTACTAAAATACCTTTAAAGGTTAGCTTTCAAAGACACATGTATAACAAACAACATATGACAGTTGTCAGTTGTCACAGGAATCCTGTGACAGATTGAAAAATTGCTATGTGTAATGCAAAAAAACGTCAAAGTTGCTATCATATAATATTTTGTTACATTTATTTCTTGGAAATACGTTTATTTTTTAAATTACTGATGTTGAAGTATTCATAAAAGATTTGAAAAATGAATAAACATAAGTTTTATGCACACATTAATGTAGTTTATTAAGTACTAATTAATTGTTGGCTTAAGGCAGATTTCATTAATGCAATTGCTATGATAGTTCATTGCAAAATATAAATAAATTACTTAGGAGGAACAATTAATTATGAATAAAAAATCAAGTAAATCAAGTAACTGTGCGGGTCTTGCCGCAAGCGACCATCTGTGGTCGCAAACTTTTTATATTTTTACCTTGGCCTAAAGGTCTAGATACCAGGCCATAAACTCCAAAAAAAAAAAAAAATATTTTTACCAATTCTGAAAATCAAAGTTGGCAACACTGTTACCATCAGCCAACAAAAACTACAGCCTGGAGAAAAATCTGATAAATTTGCGATTTACTCACGCTTCGTAACTAAATGTTTTCTATATCCCCAAGAAAAAATATTTTTCAATTATATAAGTGTAAAATTTACTATATCCAACCGCTTAAATTATCAGCATGGCCGATCAAACGAAAATTCACGATGATATAAAGCTGTGAGTTATTACTACCTTTTTCTAATTACATATATTGATTTATCAAGAAATTATATACATATTCATAATGAGCGTTCCCTGTCTCTGTCCTGTATCACTAACTATTTTCTGATGATTTACTCGCCTTATGATTAATGATACCAAAAAAATGGGTTTACTAAACTACTCAACAGATTTCAATAATTTTCTTCCTCTTCACCTTAGCTTTAAAAACCTGTTTGATATTTTTTTATGCTCCTTATTCCACAAGTAATTATTCCTACAATTACAGACATTTAGCAAAAAAACATAAAGTAATTCAAGGCTATTTATTGCATATAATTTTTATCTTCTTAATATTTATGTAGTTTCTAGAGGAACTAGTAGCTAACTGTAAGTAACTAATTGTCAAAACAATTGTGTGTCAATTCATACTTTTTAATGTTAATTTTAGTCATAAATTACATTTGTGACTTAATAGGATTACCTAGATAAAAATGTTGTCTTGCTGTGTGTGCTTAGTGGAGTAGGTGAGGTGAGTACAGATTATTTAAATCCTTATTATGAATATCACCTCAAAACAATTATAGGTACATATTAATACAGTTAAAATAAATATATATTTGATAACTATGTAACTGGTATGTATTTTTCACTATATGGGTAATTTTTTATTTATGTAATTAAATATTTTTAGGTATACAACATCAGATAAGTTCTACTTAGAACCAACAATAAATCCAACAGAGATTTTAGTTATTGATAGAGTCTCAGGTGAAGCTTATGTAAGAGGTATGTCTGTTTAGACCAATTTGAAGTATATTTATGAGTATTGCTGTTGATTAACAACACTTAACTTGCAGAAATAAATACAGTGAAAATACCCATCCCAGCAAATGCTTATAAACCAGTGTGTGGATTTTTGGGCACAATCAAATTGATATCTGGATTATATTTAGTTGTTGCTAAATATAGGACATTGGTATGTAAATATACATTTTTACATAAATCTCTATAATTAAGTCTTTTTCACATTGAAATACTGATATATTTCTAGGTGGGGCAAATAAATGGACATGATATATATGAAATGGCTGGATCAGATATCATACCTTATGCTAGATCAACTACACATCTTACTAGTAAACAGGTTTGTTGAATACTCAATATTCTGTTTGTGACTGTAACTATAGTATTTTATATCAATGTAAATTAATACTTACTAAATGTAAAAATATTATCTTTCGTTAGTGTGCCTTTTAAAATAAAATAAAATTAAAAATGAAATAAAATAATGAGATAAATACAGTACAATTCTGTATGAGAATATATACTTCTACTAAAATAATATCAATTTGATAATTTTAATTTTGTATTGATAAATTCAATAAAGAATTACTACATGCAATGTCTTAAAAAACAGATAGATGATAACAACACATATGAACGCCTGCTACGTGCAGCCCTCGAAGCCCCTGGAATATATTTCTCATACAGCTATGACCTCACTCACACAATGCAAAGATTACATTCTGTTTCACCAGATTTTCACAAGGTAACTATAGAAATATATAATATTATATTTAATATTATTATTATTATTTTTTAAATCAGTTGAGTGTATTTCTTTTGGTTTAAGATGTCACTTCAAAGTCGTGCAGACCCTCGCTTTGTTTGGAATGGACACCTTTTGAAAGGTTATTCCCAACAAATGTTTGCTAGATTCAACTTGCCGATTATGCATGGATGTATCCTTTTTAACAATTTTAAGAATATAAAATTATTAAAAATTGTAATGGAATATTATAAACAATATAATAAAGAAGAAGAAAAAACTTTTTTTTTTTTTATACACATAATAAAATATTTTTTTTCTCTAGAGTCTAGTGCAATCATGCCCAAGCTATTTAATACCTTTATGTATACCTGTGGACAATTTTACTACAAATATTACTACTACTAATTTTGTTGGCAATTAATCCCCTAACTAATAACAGTTATTGCAATAAACCGTGTGATGATAAGCGGGCACCAGCTAACATGGACCCTTGTGTCGAGACGCAGCGTCGAGAGAGCTGGCACCAGATTGTTTATGCGTGGAATTGATAGTCAGGTATGTATTTGTTCTTTAATAATTATTCTTGCTTATAATAACTAAAGAATAAATAAAAGACAATTTTATGTTTCAGGGTAACGTAGCAAACTTCGTAGAAACAGAACAGATAGTCGAACGAGGAGGCGAAAAGTCCTCGTTCGTTCAAACCCGTGGGTCCATTCCTTTGTACTGGAGTCAGTACCCTGATCTAAAATATAAGCCCTCGATGTCTCTGGCCGTCGAAGACCACTTAGCGGCTTATACCAAGCACTTGAGGGATCAGCTGCAGAGATACGGGGATCAAGTCTTGCTGAATCTGGTGAGTGTGGTTATGCCTTTCTTTCCTGAGCTATTTTTATATGGTATTTTATTTATGATATTTTAACAGATCGACCAACGCGGCAAAGAAGAGTCGTTAGAGCGCGGTTATCGGGCGGCCGTGGCGGCGGCGGCATTACCCGCAGTGCGGTACGAACCTTTCGACTTCCACGCGGAGTGTCGCGGGATGCGCTACGACAGACTGTCCGTTTTACTCGATAGAGTTGCGCACGAGCAGGTGAGTTAGCGCTATTGGATTTATATTCAATTCCGGTCCAATAACATATCTCTACTGACGAATGATTTATTACAGACAGAATTCGGGTACTTCCTCTGTCGAGGGGAGACGGTGCTGCTCCGACAGACCGGCGTGTTCCGAACGAATTGCGTGGACTGCCTGGACAGGACCAATGTGGTGCAGAGTCTGTTGGCCAAGAGGCACCTGGTGGCTCTGCTGAGGCTGCTCTCTATTACCAATAACGATGAACCCGTTCCGCACTTCGATGCGCTCTTTAATGGCGTAAGTTATTTTCTATTGGGTTGTGAATAAGAATAAAGATAAATGTAACTTTGGTTAAGTCTTAAGGGTCCTTCAAGAAAAGAGTATACTGATGCTTAAATTGCCGGCAACGCACTTGTGATCCTTCAAGCAATATCAGTCTCCACGGGCGGCGGTATCGCTAAACATCGGGTGAGCCCTCTGCCCGTGTCCCCCTGTTCTATAAAAATAAAAATGTGTGCGTGTACTAGTGTACACGTATGAAGTGAAACTTCTTTATGACCTTATATATTTACAGAAATTGGTTAAACAAAGTTTAACAAAAGGCTTTTCTTATCATAGACATGAATACAAATAATACAAATATGTATTTCATTTTGCCTTATTACTACTAAGATTATTACAGAATTTCATTAATTGTAATATAATTATTACTATCATTGTTTTTGTTATTAATGGCTTCGAATCTCTTCGAATCAACCGTGGTAGGGACAAGAAAAAGATGCGCGTAACGGAAAAATGTGACGGATTTTTTTTTTCAACGCCGATAAAGAAGTTTCACTAAATTGTGATGATTTGAATGATTCTATGTTAACTTTACAATTTAAGTTAATTAATTGGAAATGATAACGAACCGAAGGTTTGGGCCGACCACGCCGACATGATATCGGTGCAGTACTCCGGGACGGGCGCTTTGAAGACCGACTTCACTCGTACGGGCAAACGCACGCGCATGGGCCTCGTGCGAGACGGGATTAATTCCCTCACGCGGTACTATAAGAACAACTTTAGTGATGGATTTAGACAGGTACGTCAGGGGTGGTGCTTTTTGTGAAATTGAACAACAATGGGGTATGATCCTCACATAAAGAATCGAAATCTACGATTTAAATACAAATTGCTTTAGTGATATTCACCAACACATGGTATTGTTAAATTGGACTTAGAACTGCAAATCTGAGGTAGGTGTTAAAACACGGGTAATTTCCTAAAGTTGGAATTTTGAATACTCTTAGAAATGTCATTATAAGCCTCAACCTGCCTAAATTTGACTTGGATGAGAGCTATTTTAAATCTTTTCTTGCAGGATTCAATTGACCTGCTTCTGGGTAAATACGTCGTGGTCGACGGCGAGGGCAACACAGTGCAATGTCCCCTCAGACGGGACAGGAACTGGAAGTATGTTACTGTAAGTAGTCTGAAGTGTGATCTCGTTGTACGGGGACTGTTAAATGCCTTAAAACAGCTAGATTTTGTTTTGATATACTCCAGTTACAAGTTGGTATGCATTGTCTAATAAGTTCAATAGTGAGGCACAATTGTATCAAACTGTTATCTGTAAAATAGTGTTAAGTTACTGGGCAGTGGACTGTGAAATGTATGTTAAGTTTATATGTATTAAATGTCAGGAGTATCTGTATAGTACATGTAGTGTATGTTAGCAAGCTGCACTAGATGACTAAATATATAAGAAGGTGAGACGTAAGAACCTAACAACCCTACGGATTCCTAAGCCCCACAGACGTACCCTAACACATAAATAGTGAATATATTAATAAATACGCGATCGTCTGCACCAAAACCTTAGGTAACAGACCGAGCCCCATGGGTAGGATCAAAGGTTTAAGGTGGTGGGATTATCTCAAAGCTATCGGGCAGGCTCACCACGATAAATGAAGACAGAGCAATATTCAAATCTGATTTATTGTTCAAAGACATTATCTTAAATACTACTTACACCAGTGAGCCGTGTCAGCAGTTGGTCAATCGTCATAATGAAATCTTAACAGTCATTATTTATCCAAAGACAATCAAAGGTTTTTACCTTTGATTGTCTATGGATAAATAATGATCGTGTATAAAACGTCAGATCGTGTATAATATACGAAGGACGTCTTATAAAAACTATTTAGTATATTTCGAGTCGACATCGTTAGTTTAGTTAAAGAATCACGATTATGGATTATAAGTAATGCATTAATTCCATTTATTCTTATATTTCACTAGGTATTTTGTTCTATTTTCTAAATAATAAACTTATGATACTTTTCAGTTCCCTTCAGTGCTCCTAGTAGCGGTGTCGATGTTCTGCGCGAGCGCAGCGTTGCCGGCCCGCTCCAACACGGAAGTGCTGCTCTACCTCATGTTCTGGGGGGCCGCCGTGGGGGCCACGCTCAAGTTCATATTTAAGTAAGTCAAATGCACTTTAATAATTTGGGTCAAATTAAACGTAAAGTTTTACTCTTTGAAAATTGATCTCTTCAAATTAGAATTAACTCTTCCATAAGTCACCTTGTACAACTTTTTTTTTTCTTAGACACGGCAAAGAATTCGTGGACTGGCCCCGCTTGGACTGCGGCGGAATCGCGTCTCGTTTCGGGCCCGAGTCGTCCTTATGATCGCGGAATATCCGCTCGTAGTTGTCGTCTAAACACTTCGTTGCCGCTCCTTATGTACCACACTGATGATCAAACGTTTAATAAAGTGGACGGATGCAGTATATAAACCAATGGATGGAAATAATATTAACGCCAAACGGTAAGAAATGGTCGTTCATCAAGAATATATTGCAGGAAATCGTCTCCGACTACGTCTGTTTGCAAGTCGTATTAAGTTATACATTATTTTTAATTAAGATTTTTATATGGCAAACCTTAGAATCAGTGTGGTATGTGTAATTTAATGAACCGATATAGTCCATATTTTTATTATAAGATGTTAAATTGTTTGATCTATGGCTGTAAATTTTGCTTAAGCTGCATTCCATTACAACAGTTTTAATTACATTTTAGGCTTATTACATTTGATTTTCCGCCTTTTTAATGGAAATGAAGTATCAAATTTATTAATATTTTAGCAACAAGCCAAATTTGTATTTTTGACTATGTATTAGATCATTTTTTTAAATTCTTACTAGCTAGCAAAGTTTTTGGAATCTATGTAATATATAAAATCTATGAACGATTATTTATGATATGTTTTGTCTATTAAAACAGATTTTAACCGAGATCATCAAGACAAACAATGTAGTACAATTGACAATTTTCTTCTAAGATTTTGATGAGATATTTTCTCCAAATTCTTCGCTAATTCATTCCGGGTTTGTAAAGTGATTAGACGATACGAGCGGATGGTTATAACTATAGGAATAACATTGGATTGAATTTAACTTTAAAATCACTAACGAAAACCCAAGTTGGTCAGAACATATCCATAGAGCCTTACTATTTAAAAATGTGCAAATAAATAATACTCCTTTTATATTATTAAATATTCTTTTGTGAATTGGGTTTTCTTTATGAGAATTGTGCGAATATTTCAAATCAAATCGGGATTTTATACAATGTTATTTCCTAGGTATTGAAGTGTATTATTTTTAGCTTTTGTAATTTCGGATCAAACCTCGACGAGTCCATGTGAATAATTTTATTGTTGTATTTAATTTGTGAAGGAATATTTTAATAAATATAATTATTTATATTGTTATTTTACTTTGTTTGCATACTATAGTAATGGCAGTAAAACTGTAACAGCTTAGAATCACATCCCCCTTATTCATACATTCTAAATCACAATAATTGCACTCTTGTGACTTTGTGATTGATCTACAATTAAAACTGACAGATGAGTAATTTAATAAAATTTAATAAAACGGTGTTATTCGACGGTTTTATTAATAACGGGATACGACTATAAAATAGTGCCAACACGTGTTAGAGATTCAAACTCGTCTATGAAAGAAGTTGCTTACAGCCTAACTATTGCTTAGGTCTGACAAAAATTTTAAAAAAAAGCAAATACGTGTTCTTTATATAATTCAACTACATTTCCTTGATTTTACTGAGAACCGTTACGACCATAGACTTAGTATACGCCAGTATATACTAAGTCTATGGTTACGACGAAGGTAGCTCTAGACTGCAGCTTCTAATGTAGTTCTATATGCACTATTTCTTTATTTTATAATATATTAAGTAAGATGAAATCGCTAAAAAATAATAAGACGAGTACTGTTTTTGTATATGTATATATTTTTTGTAATGTTACCAACATTCATCTGTTGCCGCACGTATAAAAAACTCAAATGAAAGATTGACTTTGACAACTAACAGAACATCGTTTTGACATAACAACCAAAATATCATCAATATTCAATTTAGATTTCAGTCAAAGCAAAGTGTTTCAATGAATTCGCGTGTGATGCTGTGTTGTTATTGATCGTAAATAATATTTTTATCAATTACTTTAATTTGTTATGCGAGTAATAAATGTGTAGTGTATCGTCAAAAGCATCGTCTGCAAGATAGTGTTGGATTATTGCCAATTTTTATGACAGAAATGTATTTTACTGTGTAAACAATTGTATATGCGGTGCTATCAAGGGCGCCAGAATGTCTGATGAGCTCGAAGCTCGAATGTGGGATGAAGGTGGCTCCAGATACGAAGCTAGAAGTCGAGGGGCGTACTATGAGTCTGCGTTTGCTTCTTCAGAACAAATGGATCGAGCACCGTTGTTAGCCGAGGTGAGTTAATGACGTCTGTATGTATTATGAAAAGCGGTATTAGATTTTCCTTTCTAACAAGTTTCTGTTGAAATAAATTACATGCAAAGACGTACTAAGTGACTTAAGTAATTTTGTCATAGAGTTAATTATAGTATGTACTAGATAATAAGAAATTGTTTTAATTTTATTATAAAAAAACGCATACGATGTACGATACCTATGAATAACTAATAAGGCTTAGAAACATTTCATGGTCAAAGTTTGTACTCAATCACATGAACAATCTTAATTTCTCTTTAGAATGCCTTTTACATGTTGTAAATTAATTATTAAGTTAAAAAATAAATGTTAATGTAAAATAAATTTTTAAATATATTTGTTTGTCAATGTTTAATAAATAAAAAAAAAACAAATTTAGAGTTTTGCCAAATAGTTAAAATATATGGGGTTTAGTATATTTACATAGTCTTAATCATCAACTGTCTAGTTCCTGTGGATTAGACTTTTCATTGATAAATTAGTTAGGAAAAATAATTTTTGAGAACATGTATATAAATACGATAAAAAACAGAATCATATTAATGTTAGAATATGTGAAAATAAATATTCTTGGTGACATTTATATCTTGTTAATTAAAAAAAGTGTTGGTTTCTATCAAGTAACATTTAAAACTATATTTTTAGTAAAATGCATCTGACCTTTACACTTTGTATTATTCAACCTATGATATTTACAAAGTGTGTTGAATTTTTCTCATTTTAGTTTGATATTTTTATGTTCTAATTTAATTGATGTGTATGTCTCTAAAATTTGTGACGTCATATTTTCTAATTTTTGTATCTTTTTGTATGTTGTTTTATAAAATAAATCAATGAATATTAACAACTTATTGCAAAATGTCATAATATCAAAGGGTTGAAGTAAACCTGTATCTATTGGATTTAAAAATTTTCTTTAACAGTCTAATGTAATATTTATTAACTTCGGGCAGTTCCAGTCAAGCAGTAGTAGTATTTTTATGATTATGTACTACATTTTAAAGTAACCTGGTTAGCTTTTGCTTATATTGAGAATATGTATTATGTTAAATACAAAGTGTAAATGATTAAATTATTGAAAATACAAACCCATTTTACTTTTGTAATTAAATTTATTATTCAAGCTAAAGTTTGGACTATGATGTAGATAATCCAATTTGATACATAAACATTGTAAAAATAATCCAAAAAGTCTTATTCATATTAGTGTTACGATTACGAAAATCTATATTTATAATGACAACAAAATGGATGCTGAATAGAAAGCTATTTCGTTTTTATAAATATAATGATGGAATGTTCGATGATTCTCTGAATACACCGACCCGCTTTTATTTGACTTTTTGCAAAAAAGCGACGGTACTTGAAAAAATCATGACAAAAAGTTATTTTTGTCAGACATTCATTCCATGCGGGCATCATACACAAATGCGGATATCCATTCCATTTTAATTGAGATTCGTGATTGTTAGTGCGAATTATAGTTATGGAGACGCTCATACTTGTAAGTACTGTGGAATTAGATTACGTTATGTTTAATATTGTTACAAAATAATGATTTTGCCAAACTAAATAACGATTTAGTTTGTACAAAAAAGTTGTGGCCTAATTCAATAATCCCAAATTTATTAATATATTACGTGTGGTTTAACATACACAACACTCAATAAAAATAACAAAATTGTGGAAGTGACGTGGCATACCACGCAGCTTCTTTCTGTTGCATTGTATTTCGGCGACCCTTCGACCTTTATTCTAACAATTAATCAGATCATTAAGCAATATATATGCAAATATTTGCGTCAGATTATTCATGTTGTGCATTCGACTTTTATGTTAAACATTAGACCATAATGTCATATCTTTCGTTTGACCTTTATCTTAGGTATATGCACAATACAAATACATAGTATACGTCTCATCATATCCTCCACTACTTAATTATTAAATTATATGAAGTGACATTAAAACTATGGAGGTCTTACTGTATAAATACTGATTTGTATTGATCAATACGTCCCGTCGGTGGTTCAAATATTTGCTTCAATGTATGAAGTAAACATATTGAGATTTGTTTAGTTTAATCGAAATAATATTTTTTACAATGTGAGGGTTATTTTATTTAGTTTCTGTTTATAAGAATGCTTTGTTCTGTTAAAAATGTATTACCCTTATGTGTATTGAATTCGTGTGATAAGATTTTTACGTAACCATCCAACTGTCACAGTTCACAGTCATAGTTTTAAATTGCATCTTATTGTAAAATTATATATATATATATATATATTATTATATATATATAATAGGTGTGCTATAATAGTCACGAGAAGTTAATAGTTGATATCTTATGTAATAAAAAATATCTAGTTTTTTAACGTGAGGATATAAAACGTTATTTTGTATATTTAATTAACCTCAGAGTTTAATTAAATAAATAGTCATAATGACTTCATTAATTCATATCGGGAGTGTGGAAATTTTAATTTTAGAAAATAAAATTAATTTTCTTATCAGCTGAAACAAGTAATGACTTTGAAGTACTGTATATTTATTTTGTCTATACATATACGATATTTAATACTCTTTACATAAACTACGAGGCTAATATATTTGCTAAAGGAAAAGATAGCCCAAAGACCAAAATATTTGCTATGAACAAACCCCATTAAGACGCGAATCTACAAATGATATTATTTTTCTACACTAATCTCTGTATTCATATAAAAATGACAATCCTTCCATGACATGTTAACCTTTGACCCATCTGCGTCATAACTAAAAATTATCCTTCAGTATTGAACTTGTACGAGTGCATCGTAATCGGCTCAAACCTGTCGGACTAATCCGACTTGTCGTAATGGCTGTAACTGATAGTCCGATCGATGCTAGACTATTGCAATTATTCTAGCTCCTCTTACGAGGCGATATACCTGTGGTCCTATACTCAACTGTATACAATTATTGAATTTTGTATTTTAAAACAAAAAAGTTTTTAATACGAATTTGTTTGTGCATGGATGACTTGATTGATTTTTGAAGTCTGTTCGATTTAATCGCGTTCTTTTGTTATGGGCTATTCGTTTCAAATTCATTACTCGGTTACTGACCTCTCTGATTCCTGGAATTAGTAAGTTATTTATATTGAACAATTCGGTAATGCCATTCTGGGTAAGACTCCCAATTGTCAAAAATGTAAGCTTTCAGAATTCAGTTCAGTTTTGAAACAAAAACGCTAAATACTTCATTTGAATTCGAATAATTTATTTAAAAAAAGCCAGCCAACGCTCGGCATAATACATAGGTACAAGAAAAATTAAATATTATTTTATTGTGACAAGCACTTACAGGCAAACATAACATACACGAAGAGATAAAAACAATTAACCAAAAATAGTTTTAATTAAAACTAAACGGAAATCGATTTCAAGGTGTGAGGGGAGCAAATATGGATATATTTATAACACAATGAACTTACGCTTTTATGCAGCCGGTATATACAGCAGTTGCCATTTGGAAGGGAATGTTATTATTCTTAAAAGGCCGGCAACGCACATGCGAGCCTTCTGGCAATGTGAGTGTTCATGGGCGGCGGTATCACTTAACTTCAGATGAGCCCCCTATTACATTTAAAAACAAATATATATATATATATATATTGACATCGCAAATAACATCTCATAGCCACATTGCACTGAAATCAACTGCGGTACCTAAAATAGGTCAGTTGTGATGAGGTCCATAATGAATGGTTTCAATTTCGATTCGCCAATGCAATATCCATTTTGGCAAAGTTACAAGAGAATTCCAATCTGTTTGAAGTACTCATCTCGCGTAGAGGTAAATGTTATATTTTATGGATTTAATTATGTTGCTGGCTGATGTCACGTATAATACAATGAAGGTTGTGAATGTGAAATGATTTTATGACATGCGATCATAGTGCAAAATAAATTAATTTACTAAATCTAAATCTACTAAGAAAAGTGTCGCCAGTTTCCTCACGAAGTTTTCCTTCACCGTACTCGCGGTGTTAAATGCGCACATAGACAGAAAGACCATTGGTGCATAGCCAGGGATCGAACCTACGACCCCAGGGATGAGTCGCTTGTTGAAACCATAGACCAACACTGCTCTGAATTATGCATACATATTTTATTTATGCAATTAAAATATAATATATCAACGTAAATAATCGAAAAATTGTTGCAGTCTCGCTGTTATTTATTTCTTTACAGAAAAACCATAATGCATATTGTTATAATAAATTTTATGATTATTTGTTTCATATATATCTTTGTAACGTAGACCAGTTAGACCTTATCTAGTTCTGTATGTTAGATTCATTGCAAAAACAGCTTAATGTTGTTGTATAAAAACTAGTTGGATGGCTCCTTTCCTTATACACCATACATATATGCCTTAATCGACGTTATAAGCGTTTTGCAGTACTGTATCAAACAATTCTATTTTACTCATAATTTATTGTAGAGTAAATAACAAGAACCGTCAACCACTAAGATTCTCAATTATATAACCTATAAATATTATTAATTTTACTAGTGTTTATTTTTATGATGCAAACACATTACACATGTTTTTTTTAATATAACAGGGGGCTGGAGGCTCACCTGATGTTGAGTTATACGTTCAATGTATGAATGCCAGAGGGTTTCTGAGTTTGTTGCCGGCCTTTTAGGAATTGGTAGGCTTATTTCTTGAAGGACCCTAAGTCGAATTGGTTCGGAAATACTTCAGTGGGCAGCTGGTTCCACATAGTGGTAGGGTGCAAAATCGCTCAGTTGTCGAAGTGATGCGGGTGGTATTGTATGTGGTATTTTGTATTCTGCCTTGGCGTCCGATGATAAACTTCAGCTGCAGGTATTAATCCGAATACTTCTAATCACTCTTCATGATAAATGCGGTAGAAGATGCAGGGAGATCCCTGGTCGTAGATGCTCCCTTGCTATTAGGATGAGTCAAAGCCCGATTACAAACGGAGAGATGGCTTTTTCTTCTATCGTTCTTGAGACGTGAATGAATTGGCATATCCAATATGTTAAATTTAACTATTTAGAGCAAATTATTCCAAGGTTACAAAGAAATAATTTACATAACTGTAATCATTTTACACGTGTAATATTAATATTAAAATACCAAAACGAAGTCCCGATAAATATTTCAATATGAAACGATATTTTCAAATAAATTGAAACCTCTTTACATCCCCAAAAGAGCGGTATATGTTTGAAATTGGAACGTTTTACTACTCAGTTCAGTTCAAACGGGGCGAAACGGCTGGCAGCAGGATTGCAATTTTCGCAAGAAAATACTTTGAAAAGCAGTTTAAAGATTTGATTTTGAATAGGGAAATAACTACTTTAAGCAAGAAAATACCTTGAAAAGCTGTTTAAGATTTGAACTATACTTTGATATGTACCTATTGGACATTTTAAATAAGGAAATAACTTTTTTAAGATTCTAAGATAGCAGATGTTTTCTCTATATCATTAAGATACAGTAGATATGATATAGAACAAAAGATTGCCTGGATACTGATGAGATGTACCGGTGGCATCACGAAACATGTCGGCTGCTAATGGAAGCATAAGGCGATATGTACATAATAGTATGTATGTGTAATAGTAACCAGTAAAAAATGTATTTAAAGTGTGACACTGGAGTAGTTAAGTACTAGTAGTTGAACAGTTGTTGTGAGATTTTAATAACAAAGAATGGACGTAACTACTGTAACGACCTACTCAGCTGGAAAATTTCGTTATAACGTTACTAACGACGCCGTTACAATTTTGCAATTCAGCACTCTTTCGCTTTTTAAATGTAGTCATTGTGTGTGTTTATAAATTGAAATAATCTTTGTAGTAATTTTAATTTATTCAATTGACTGGAAAATTTATTTGTAATGGTTTTAGTTTTGCTATACATATTTAATGATATATCTCAAACTTACCAATGTCTTTATTAATGTTTGGTATATAATACATATACTTATCAGTTTAGATTTAATGTACTAACTTCCGTATATGTAAATTTAAAATCTAATTTTTCAATATTTGGATTCATATAAGATAACATCACACAATTATGAATAACTAGCTGGACTGGCGAACATCGTACCGCCTAACAGTAAGTTGATAATACAACAAATACATTATGTCAAAAAATAAAAAATTACGTTCCCGGAACCCCTCCACTAACACTTGAACTTTATGATATGGTATTAAAGTTCAAATTGCCATTAAATATTATTACGAATATTTTGTATGGAAATATAGAAAAGTGTTGTGTTTAGACTTTTTCACTCAATTTTTTTAATTTTTCTCTCCGTACGAACCATCCTCGTACTTCAAGAAATATTATAAAAAAAGAATCAGACAAATCGGTCAAGCCGTTTTCATGTTATGTCGTGACAACGGAAAACGGGTTTCATTTTTATATATATAGATACGTGAATTGTTATACCAAATAATAAGGTCAATGTTATTGTCTCTATTGCCTGTTATTCTCTCAAATTATATTCAAAAATGTCACGTCAAATAAGCTGTGTGTAAAATGGAAATATTTTCCACAGATTATGATTTGTGACGCTTTTCCGATAAACAAATCACTTCCACTCAGTGATCTGCGAACAATTTAGAGATTATAATACCGCGTGGCACTTCGTTCCTGCATATTTCAATAATAATTATAGCCGCTCATTTAAGAATTATAAAATATTTATTAAAGATCCCTGTTGTAGGTGACCCTAAAATCAAAGTTTTCTTCGTGTAATATTCAAGTGGTACGGTATCCTGTGAGAGCCATAAATTGAATCTATTTCGTTGATTTATTTGCACATGAAAATCTATATTCTTATCTATAAGTGCCTGTAATGAACAGATTACTGACGTTCACTAATTAAAAGTCAGAACAACAACTTCAAACATCCACCTGATGCGAGAAGTCTCTGATCGATGATACTTGTTCAGACTTGGATAGAGCGGTTAGCGCTCGGCAACATACTCTGAAACATTGGAGTTTCACTTCAGTTTGTAATCTTAGGTAACAACCTACATGCAGACTTTAATGACTTTTATGTCCTACATAACAAGAATCTTCTAGCAAACTCATGGTTTTTGGGCCTTGAGCGTACTGTAAACGTTGCAATGTAACGCATTAAATAAACCAAAGTAGATATTACTATTATAAATATTTAAAACATAAAAATTCAATATGTCAAATCGAAGCTTTATCGTTCAAAATACGCTATTATTAAATTCCTATACATTTTCCACGCATATCTTTATAGACGACTGGAAAGTACAAGTGTGGCAAAAATCTCAGTAATCTTTTAAATTTAGTTGTCGAATGGGGGAACAGTTGCCCCAAGATGTTTCAATCCCTCTCACTGTCTCCCCAACCTAATGCTAAACGTGTCGCTAGTCTGACATCTACACTATTGATTTTGGTTTATCTTTTACATAACATTAAACGGAGATTCGCTTACGAATATATTTCTTACGCTTGGATTATCGAAGAGCGTGTTTATCGTTTTTATCATAAGCGGTTTTATGATTATTGCCGTTACATTGAATTATTGAAAATACATTTTGAGCCCACTTTACGATTATTATTTATTACTATGCTACCTATTTGCAAACTCTTTAACATTAATCCTTTTTTTTTCAGTCCAAATAAAACTGTATCAATCCATTGGTGGAAACTAAAATTCGTTCGATAGTTTTGAGTTTATCGTGTTCGTACAATCAAAATTTCTCTGGAGACTTAATTTTATATAATGTCTCTTTGCACTTCTCAGCGCTCGAAGGCTTTAGATAGCTGTTGGAGGGGTCCAACACGAAAATACTCTCTTGAGACTGTATACTCGTATTACACATTGTATCGGAACACCAGCCGCACCTCTGCCTACGTTTGCTGAAATTCAGTTCCTTTGGAAACTATGGAGTCTCACTTTTTATTATATAGTATTCATAATTACTGTGCGATAAACCCCGTGAACACATACTGAGAATAAGTTACTATATTATTAGCAGTTTCGTAGAATTTTTTAGGGTCGGATGAATTACAACGGGAAGACAAGGTCTACCATAAATCTTCGTAATGACATCCATTAAAAACATTCTAGGAGAGTTACGCTGAGGTGACAGTGACGACATCTGGTGAATCAGAGGAGCACTGCCACTGGAAGAGGCCGGAGCCTCCCAGTGCTGTACCTCAGCTGCTGGCGGCTTTGGTGCTTTGTTTCGTGTTTATGGTGAGTGAGAGTTTACAGAACCTGGCGCTATTAAATATAAAAAAATATTTTTTTTTACCTTTATGATGGATTTGGATAATTATGTATTGGTCAAGGGAATTTAATTAAAAATATTATCCATTTACTGAGCAATTATAAAAACAATAAAAGTACATTATAGTTTTCGTCAAATCATTCATGCAGTACGTAGTACCTGATTCCCGTATTTGTTATTTATTGGCAAAAAATTTACAATTAATTTAACTTCTTTTTTGACGTTTGTGTTTGCCTATATGAATAAAGTTATTTTGAGTTTGAAAACTAACATAAAGCTGAAATCTACTATCTAATACATAAAAGATAAAATGTTCTAATAATACCATCATGCAGGGAAAAGACATGCGGTGATAACATTATCATTAGCTCTGTGATGTACACACAGCCCATTATACTACTACTGTTTGTTAAATTTTAAAACATTTAACTTGTTCGTAAATCATAATTTTACAGAAATGATTGTTTTTCTTCTTGTAATTGTTATACACGTCAAGTTAACTTTCGAGTTTTTAGTTATTATATACTGCGTGCGATAGTGCATATTATACAAATACTAAAGACAGATGCAATCTTGTACAAACAAAATACCGTATCATGTACATGATATAGTATATTTCTAGTTTCTATTATTTGGGTTGCCTGGGGTGATCACTTAATAGCGATAGATCCGTTGTTCTATATACAGTTTTTTTTATTCTGTAATTAGTTTAATGTTTGATAAGTGTGGATAAATAAACGAATACATTTATTGGGAATACTGCTATTCATTATCTATGAAAATATTTGTTTCAGATATGCGAGCTGATCGGCGGCTACCTCGCCGGCAGTCTCTCGGTGATGAGCGATGCTGCTCACATGTTAAGCGATTGTGGAGGTTTCGCGTTGGCATTGCTTGCCTTCCGCTGTGCTTCCCGACCTCCCACCGCCAGTATGTCTTACGGATATCGACGAGCTGGTAAGACCCTTTGATTTCTAGAAAGGTTATAGATTGATCCTACGGTCTTAGTTACTATAATCTTTAGGTTATAGTTAAATCGTCTACAAAAAATAAATAGTATAAAATATATTTTTACTTAAATTAGAATTACATGACTATTATTCCTTGTTAAACACTTATTTTACCTATTCCAGAAGTGCTAGGTGCAATGGCGTCCGTGCTGTTAATATGGGCGTTGACGGGCGTGTTCGTGTACGTGGCCGCCGTGCGTATACACACCGGCGAATACCATATCGAACCAGACATGATGATGATAGTATCTGGTTGTGGAGTCGGTTTTAATGTATTACTGGCTTTAGTGCTTCACGGATGTGCTTCGGATATCGGTAAGTATTGAAAAGTTAATATAATAATACTATTTTGCCTTCAAAAAAGTAATGTAGAAAATTGATTGATATTGTAATTAAGTTTAACTTATAAGTTGATTTGTGTATATGGCCCGTGATCATTTTCGAGAGCGAGAGCGAAAGCGAAGAGAAATATCTTAAACATTACGATTGTAATAGACTTTCTGGAACATTCCCATAGCTCACCACCACACACACGGGGGCGCGGCATGCGGACACACACATACACATTCAGAGGCCTCTCCTCGGCGGTTTAAGCTATTCCGGCGAAGAGAACACAAAAATACAAATGGGAACGTTCCCAATGGTGATTATAGGATGAAGGACCTAAGCGCTAGTGATACAACGGTTATAGGGAATTCGCAAAGGTAATTGATAAAATATATATCTTGAAGACTACCAAGTAATGTAGTTTATATATTAATTGATACAATAAAGCAATTTTATATAATTTTAATGTTTAATCAAGCTCGTATGATTGAACCTGGAATAAACTTAGGAATTTTTGAACATTCGCGTGGAATAGATTTTCACGAAAAAATCTTTTCATAAACGCCATCATTCTTTTGTTAATTTTGTATATTTTGACATTCAAATAAAAAACTTAGGCCACAAATTATTATAGATAATCTGAGTGGAGCTCTCAATAATAATTTGTTTTTTCTAATAGACAATTGTGACATACACGTGAAATTTCTAAGCGGTTAAGGCATTTCGGATCCCTCACGATATTCCACGTATATAATCAGGCATGAGAATCGGTAGCTTAAGCTTCTAGGCCAGTTTCTCCCAACCTTTTCGTGCCTTTATAAAATTCTTTTGTCCCCCCTATTTAACATACATATATAATTTTTAATATTAAAGAGTTGGAAACACTGCTCTAGGCCATAGCTTTATATCTTTCACTCGAAAAAACACCCCTGGTCTGATGTCCAAATGACGGATTTCCTGATAAAAAAACTAAAATACGAATGACAAGTTAAGATAATATTTGCAGGAACATAAACCTCCGTGCTGCGCTCATTCACGTGATCGGAGATCTGATTCAGAGCTGTGGGGTGCTCCTTGCAGCTGTCATTATTAAGTTTTACGTAAGTGACCTAATAGTATTCCTACATTATTGAACATGTGTATATTGTTGTTAATAGAAATACAAGTTTTGTTCTTTCATACTTTATATTTCATTCACTAGTGTATGTAAAAGCAACGTAATATTTCAGCCAGAAGCAAAGGTGATAGATCCCATATGTACGTTCGTGTTCAGCGTACTCGTCATGCTCACATCCGTGCGCGTCGTACGAGATGCGCTCGCGATCCTTATGCAGGCTGTGCCTTCAGACTTCAGGTACACACAAGTTATGCATTTTATCGTCGTAATGACATTTGACAACTTTCATCTTCATAGCAATTCTAATGTGTTCTTAAAATAGAAAATTGATTTAACGATAAAATGTTGTAATAAAAATTAAATAAAATATATTGATACACATATAATGTTTTTTCTTCTTTAATCTTTGAATATTTGTGACAGGTATCGCGAGTGCGTGAGCGGCTTATTAGCCGTGACGGGCGTGCGTCACGTGCACTCGGTCCACGCGTGGGCCTTGTCCACTCACCACATTGTACTCACTGCACATATTGCCATCGGTAGGTTTTCTTACAGTGTGTATATTAATTTGACTCGGTGAATTTTACTAAATTGTGTATCAAATATATTCCAGACGAGTTGGCGGAATGGGAGGGAGTGCTGTCCACGTGCCAGAGGCTGGCGCGGTCCATGGGCGTGAGCAGCGCCTGCTTCCAGGTGGAGCGGTTCTCGGGGGAGATGGCTCTTTGCGATACTTGCAAAAGACTCGCCGCGCCCTGACATCTCTCCACGCTGTGTCGTTAGGCGGTCGGTTCAACTGTGACTAACACACGGCATACACACACATACATATTTACATACAAACCTTTTGATAAAATAAGGTTTGATATCGAAACATTAACCTAATGTCTAGGCTCACAGTTCTTGTATTTCCTCAAAACTGAAATTCGAAAAGAAAACAAATCCAACTAGAACTAACTAAAAATGTTAATGTTTCATTTCCAGATAAGACGTGGGCAAACGACGACACAGGCGACTTTATAAATGTGATAAATGTATTGAAATGAAATAACATTCCTCTGTCTGACACCCGGTAGCTAGCCTCTAGCCTCTAAGAGATCTAAGAATTTAAAGTATTTTTATAGCTCCGCAGATATTAACGATTCTGACGATTTCAATATTTTTTCATAATCGTAGCTTAGAGATGATTAGGTTTTAGCTGATCTCAGTAATGCAGAGTGCGTAAGTTTCGATTCACTGACAGTTTACACTTTTCCTTTGACAATGTACATTTATAATATTATTTCTGCCGATTGGGAGCTCTGTTCAAAAGCAAAAAATCATACAATTATTTGGAGAAACCAGTTTCAGGTTTGAGTGGATGGAGTGGTAAATGTCCTATCATTCTGTGTTAATTTTAGCTTTTTATAAAGAGCGACAATTAAACAGCACTTGTCCAAACAGAGCGCGTAAATTACATTTAAAATTAATTCATACGCGTCTTCGCTCGCATTAACGTTGTTTCAAACTATTTACAACCCCTCGTTCGTGTAATCGTTTCGATGGGTGAAACCAAATAAACTCAGGACGGCCCTTATGCACTCCTGTTTTTATTTCTCGTTAGCACAAATATATATTTTTCTCAGTTATTTCTAGTGAATTTGTTAAAATTATGCATAAGTATGTGCGTTCAATGGAGTGCCAAATATAACCGGCTATGTAATGACAAATAAATTAACTTTAAGAGTATTTAAATGTATAAATGACTGTTATGATATAGTTTAATTAAGGTTTAATATATCTTGAACAAGTATTACATTCGAATGAACTCTCTCTACCAAAGAGAAGTTGAATGCTTCTTTTCTTTTCAGCTTTCAAACCGTATTTTCTTTATGTTCGATATATATATTCGCTCCGGGCAAGCCGACTGAGCGTATTGGGCTGGTCCCATTTGTTAGATAAAGGTAGATCCAATCACCACAAAGTTTTAAATTATTTTCTCAAATCTCTTCTTTCAGTATTTCTATTTCTTGAACTAGATTTCGCTCATTTCTTGCTCAATTCTTGAATTGATTGTTGAATTACTAGTTATTGTCCACTGTACAGAGTTCTTCGAGAAATATAGTTTTAAGCGATGAATTTTGTGTATGTAAACTTTGTAAAGGTCCGTATAGTTTTGCGAAAATGGAGCGTTGAAGTAAACATTGGCCTAGTGTCCAAAGATTCCCTCAAATGGTGTACTTAAATGTTTTTAATATTATGCTCAAATCTGTATTGTGATAGCTTTGTAAATATTAATGTTAATTGTAAATACACTACTGCACAATAACATGGAAGACACATTTTTGCGTTCGTTCTCGAATAGAAGGTCCAGTTTAAGAATACGGGACGTTCCATGAGTTCGCATTTACCAGACTAGTAGGTGATCTTGGAAAACCCGATTATTTAGGAGAATGCGGCTTCATGTTATTGTGTTTTCATATGTAGTGCAATACTTGTATATACGTATTAAAAATGGAGAAACTCGAAATTCTAATATTATGATGAACTAATTTATAATAGTATTAGAATTTCCTGTATAAATGTCTGACGTAGTGAATTCGTTTAAAATTAGGGATGCATCCGATACCGATGCCGATACCGATATATCGGCGATACTTTGGGTTTGCCGATATATCGGCATCGGCGATATTTTCATTGCCGATTCACCGATACTTTTCAAATTTCACGCTTTAAAAAAATAATGTACACGCGCATTTTGTATGATCTAGTTTGTTGCAAACGAGCCATGGACTATTGTTGCCCGAGAAATCCCCGCGTTTTATTCAGTTTGTTGTCTCTAACATTCGCTGGGAAAACGCATTATTATTTATGTATATATGTATTTCATTTCGCTAAACACTATTTATTTATTTACACTTTGTTGCATTACAATATAAAAATTGAACATAATTAAATGAAAAGGAGGGCAAAAAAGTCTACATGAAAAATTACAAGTGCTTACGTCAGTTAGTAGTTAGTACGAAAAAATCTTGTTGGATTGAATAGTTGACCAAAATTTTTACTCGAGTCAACTATCTTTGCCACATTAACTTAACTTGATATATTTTACCTTAATTTAATTTTAATTCAATAAGCGTTGGTATCGGTATCGGTATCGACGATATTCCTATAAGTGTATCGGCATCGGTATCGTATCGGCAAAAAAGCGTATCGATGCATCCCTATTTAAAATACATATTAGACTTAAGGAATATTTTTTAGAATGAATTGAAATGTTGAATAATGCTCTTTCAGCCAAATTGTAACCAAAAAGTTTTAATATTGTGTAGTCGGACGTTGTTAATTAAGATGTTTAATTTAGTTGATGTTATTTGCCGTCCTTTGTAAAATCTGTTGTAATCGGTGATATTAAAAAGAAATTGACATTTTATTTAATTTATTATTACCTTTGATAGGTTTAACAATAATTGCGACCCAGAAATGCAACGAATATTACTTAATAAAATGAAACTAAGAGCTAACTCGCACAATCACAATCGCAGAAAGAACGTGATTCCTTACGCCTTCTTTTAAATTCATTTAACATTTTATGATTCTGTTCGAATCCTACTAATTAATGTCTTCACTCATCGTTTTTCGGAAATACCAAGAGAAAGAGGTTTGAAATAAAAGAATAACAATATTTAATGATTTATTTCTCCGAAGGCAAGTCATTTACACTACGTAATCTATTGTGATTATGGCTATGATTTGTACAGAATAATATCACAACAGGCAAAATTAATATCATTTTAAAGCTATCGTACTTATAGTATTTTTGTTATAAATTAATTAGGTATTAATACAAAAATATTGTACTTTTTTTATAAATAAAATGCTAACTTCACTATTTCGACAAACAAACATATAACCATAGCTCATATAAAATGAGGCACAAAAAAACAAATTGAAACGTCGATCATCCAAAATTATTTGAGATCAATTTTAGTTACAATAAGCAATATTTATTTGGCAAGAAATCAGATCTAAACGCTACACTGTTTAACGGCGGGTACCGCCCAAAACAATTAAGTTTCCTAACTTAATCACAGCTGTAAATAAATTTGTAGTAAACGATTACTGTATGCAAAGAAAATCTTATGAACTCTTTATAAGTTAAATATACTCTCAAGGTATTTTTTAAAATGTACTTAAATATATATACTAACAAAATTCACTATGCAATGAATAAACATGTCTAGATATATAGGAACACAGTAAAAGCTTTAAAGTTAGAACCTAACCTTGGGTTTTTGAACTATGTATCCCCATATTTTGACGTTTATTTCGTTCACAAGATTTTTGATACATTATATTATTATTATGCAGTGAAATTCTACTGTGTCATATTTAAACTATCATAAAATCTGGCATTTTGTGCGAACACCTACAAAGCACATCACCCTCAGGACACAAGCTTTAATCTAATTGTACTCATTACTTATAACTATTTATTTTAATAGTTAACAATGTTTCCGATTCTACGTGCAAGGTGAAAAGATAAAGACGACGCGGCAGCCGAGAAAAAAATCGTATGTGTACTTATGTACACGCGTTAGAATATATACTTCTTTGGCGTAACAAGATAAAATCTTTTCAAAAGTTCGTAGAAGAAACGACACTAACAACAGAAAAATGGTATTAATTACATTGAAAGTTTTATCATAACGCATTATCAAGTTAAATAAAGTTTATTTAAATATCACAAAATAAAATGTTGGCTAACTTCAGGGTGTCGGTTTTTTGTGACGGTGTGCGAGCGCATCGTTTCTAATAAATACAGAATACAATATCGTGGGAGATTAGAGTTTTCTTCCTGTGATTATTTTAGTTTAAAGAGTGGGATTTCCTATTTGTGACCAAGATAAAATCCTACCATTTGAATGTTCTGTATCTGTCCACCTCGCATCAACATTTTAACACATCACATTCTTAGTTCTGTTGACATTAAATTAGCGATAATTTAACAAGTTTCCTTACATATGTCAACATCATATAATTACTAGTCGTTACATAAATGGCCAAATGCAACGAAGCTGGAAAAAGTTTGCGAATATGCTTTCATTAAGGTAAAACTTAAACTATGAGTTCAACGCATCTCCCGGAAACGACTTATACTATATTATCCAATTACTATTTGTCTACGTGAAATAGTTGCACCTTTCCTTAATTAGTATTTTAGTGTTTGAAAACGTAACAAGGATGGAAGACGGGTGAATTATTTCGGAGATATTGCGCTGTAAACGGGATTTAAATGTGCAATTATATTAAAGTAAAAGTAATAAATGCCAATGGCAAAATTCAGCTCGTGCCGAATATTAACCAACAAAAAGCATTACCATTAGACCATTAAGACCGTAAACGTCTCCGACAATGAGCCTGCTTTGACTTAAATTAAGCTTAAGGCCCCTTCCCAGCACGAATGGCTGTGTCAGTGTCTCGGGGTGGACTGCGGGGCGCAGTGGAGAGCTGGAGCACTGAGGCGCGCCGGCCCGTAAAAACCGTAATAATTAGTTATGTAAAACATTAAATTAATGTAATTTTATCATTTTTTTTTCTGAATTGGTTTACTTGGTTTGCGATAAAATATATCGTGTAAATTTCAAAATCATGTTCTATAAACATTTTCTTCATAAGATGAATTTAAAGTGTCAAAAATTGGCTATATTTAGATTTTTTTTCTATCGAGCGAAATTATTTAATTCAAAATGGATACATAAACTACTCAACTCCATTATATATTTTTTCCATTACTACTTCAAGAAACGATGACGAAAAATGGAAAGAAACAATTTACTTTTTTGGAGTTTGGCGACCGGATAGGTCCTTAATTAAGAGTTAATGTCGCACTACAACTCTTTACAATGTTTTGCGTCATTTAAACATTCAAAACAGACTCAAAGTGAGATTAAAATATTAACTTTAAAGAAAATGCATGAGACTAGCAATGAAGTAAGATGTATGAGTATAACTGTCGCCGCACACGGGCCACACGCCACAGCCACAAACGCCGCCACGAGAAGCTAGAAGCGGCTACAAAGGTAGCTGAAGCGCGCGACAGCTACTTGTGGCCGGTGGTCGACACTTGCGGTCGGTGGCTGCTACTTTTTTTAACCCTTGCCTGCAGTATCATAATGGACTCTGACGAAGAAGGTTTAATTGCGCTACTTTTGATAAAAAGACGTCGTCGTAGAAGTCAAAACCGTAGTTATTGGATACACAGAAAGACATTAAATATCCCCTCACCACGACAGGTCGGTAATCGACAACCATTGAACTTTACATTATGAAGCATTTGGCCTCAGTGAAAATATGATGAGGCCATATTCTGCAAAATATTTGGACTTAGACAAAAAAGTTTTCAATATAG
Organism: Pieris napi; assembly: GCF_905475465.1. Taxonomy (NCBI): domain Eukaryota; kingdom Metazoa; phylum Arthropoda; class Insecta; order Lepidoptera; family Pieridae; genus Pieris; species Pieris napi. The sequence goes on along the minus strand of NC_062239.1, from coordinate 13,203,434 downwards.
GTTAAGCCGTGCCAGACGTTGCATTGAGTGTACCTTCGGCGTACTAGCAAACAAATGGAGAATATTACATCGCCTATTAAACACTTCTGTTCATTTCTCAGAAGACATTGTGAAATCTTGTTGCATTTTGCACAACTTTATTCGCAAAAGGGATGGTTTCAATTTTCGTCACACTTTGAAAATAGTGGGACTCGAAAATATACAAAATACAGGCTGGCCAGTAACACGAGATTTCTTCCCAGGCCTTCACTTTTTCTCCAGTATTACTAAAACTATCACTTTTTGAATCCCAAATCGCTGGACGGAATTGTATCTCTGATATAAATAATTCTATATCCATATTTATCTACCTATATGAAACACAGACTACGTGGGTGCGTTACCGTCGACTTCAGGTTAACTGAGGTAAGGGAGAGAGGGGCGCGGAATCGCGCGAGTGGCGTGTGGCGGCTTTTTGTGTCGGCGTTTAGTGGCCGGTGCGAGCCACAAGAAGCAAGCTGCGACGATTTGTAGCGTGTGGCCGCCACCGGCGCCACCGTGTGCGGCGAGTCCATATAAAATGTATGAAAATTACAGGAAATATGCCAGTGGCGGCGTTTTGTGGTTGTGGCCGGTGGCCCATGTGCGGGGACCCTTACTCGTGTATAAAATATAAATAAACAATTAATTAATTAAATTAAATAAACATAAAAAGTAAATTCCTGTAAATATATTTTACATTATATAATGGAATAATAATTTCTTATAAAGAAAATCCTCCTTCTGAATCTGGTATTTTGAGATTTGAGGTGCATTAGTGTGAGAATCTACACTAACTGTACCACTACTTAGTTTTTGAGTTTAGGCCACTCTTCGTAATACAATAAAGAACCTACCTAACTTGTAAAAACCAATGCACAATTATTATTCGATATTATTGCTCGACAGACTTTTTTAAATTCCTCCTTCCCAAAATCCCGCCATTACTTATTAATCAATTCACATTACCATTAAAAATAAGTATTTTGTCTTTAGTGTCATTTTGCATCAGATTTGATATATCATAAAATGTAATTAAGAGATACTATATCAATAATTTTAAGAGCTACCAAACATTATTTAAGGAGAAATGAACGCTGTATACCCAGCCTTTTTAGTGTCTTGAATATGTACCATACATACTTTCTTTTTTAGGAAGAAATCAACATATAATTAACACTTTCATATTATATAAGTCTGTATATAAATATATTGCGACGGGTGGTATTATTGACTATTATATTATATAATTTAGAACGAAGGATCACGCCCTAACTGTTAGTGCCGGTCAATAAAAATCTATAATTGACCTGACCAGCCAATACCCGAATTCGTATTAAAAACCGATAAAAATGACGGTTGTCGACTGCGCTTAATAGACAAAATTATTCGTAGAAATCTCTTTTCTGTGAGGCCGAGTTTATATAAATGAAGGTTTACCGTCGCGATTCGGGCGAACGTGGCGAACGCGGCGCACGCGCAACTCCAGCTAACTTCTCACAGACGGCTTCGAGTTGCGCGTCGAGCATTAGCGACGCTATTTGATCGTCGGTCAACATCTCCATACTGAAAAAGATTTTTTCTAATTATTAAACGAAATCGTCATTGAGAAAATCTATTAATTAATTCTTCATCTATTCTTTTTCGTATGAACTAAATACATAAAGAGAAAAACATTTACACCACATCTGAAGAATTACTTAAAAGTTAACAATTGTGCTTAATTCTAACAAATTTTTAGTTTAAAATCCTGACCGTAAGGTAAATAAATTACCTGGCGAGACTGTCGGCGTCGGAGTATAGTTCGTCGGAGGCCGAGGAGGCCCCCGAAGGAGCGGGGGATCGGCGAGCTCGGGGAGAAGCCCTGCGCGGAGTGCGGGGCGCCGAGCCCGACCCGCGACGCTCGCCGAATAGGGAGAGACCTAACATTTCACAATTATTAAAAAAAACACAATTACAACAAAATTTAAATTTTGGCTGATTTGGAAAATTTGCAAAATCGGTTCACCTTGGAACATCTCCTTAACTTTCTCCCCTGTATCGTGAAGGATAGTATCCAAACTCTGTCGCCTCCCCTTCTCCAACTCGGCCCTGATGGCGGCGGTTCTTTCGCCCACTCGTATGATTCGCCTCGGAGACGCAGCCGAGACCTTGGATTCCAAGGGACTGGTCGGAGATTTATCAGGGCTCGACCTCGGTCTCAGAGAGCATTTTTCGAAACTTATCTGAAATTTATAATAAATAAAAGATTGGATTTTACAAAAGAGTGGATTTGAATAATAGAGACGAATATAACAATAGCCTAATTTCATAAGAAATATTAATTTAAATACTCCTAAATGTTGGAAAAATTACCTCTTCTGGGCTGGAATAATCCAGATCTATCTCAGTCCAGGTGTCAGGATCGGGTCGGTCTACCTTCCGAAGCCACTCCCGAACATTTTCATCGTTACTGGTCGAGCACAATTCTTCTAAAGTCTCACTAGCATTGGATTCACTCGTCGTATCTGTTATTGTCATTTGATCTATGTCTGCAAATAACAAACATCACACACAATTTTGGACGATGTAAGTCGATTTCTCGTGACAATTTCTTAAAGAAGTCGGCGGGGCACGTGGCAAGAGAAACATAAAAGTGGAGAAAAAACGTACTAAACTGATGCTCAAGGTACATCAAACGAAAAAGAGGAAGACAACGTAGAAGGTGGAAAAACCAAATTCAAGAAACAGCAGGTGTTCCAGGCCAAAGAGTGGCACAGTGCAGGAGGAATGGCGGGATTTAGAAGAGGCTTTTGCCAAAAAAAGGGCATACAGATACACTAAAAAAAAGATTAAAAAAGAAACGTTTAAATGTTAAAGTATCTGAATTAAAAGCTATTATTATTAAGTTTTCATAGACTTTTCAATTTGCTATTTTTCTGCAGTACTATAATACATTAACATCAAGAGTAAGTCTACATTAAGTTAGGCTATTTAATTATACACAAAAAACTATTGTACTTACCGTTCCTCGTAGACTGTCTTCTAGATCGATGTCGATGAATCTCGTCAGATATCCTCTCAAGGTTACGAAGGGCGGAGGAATACTTTTGTTTTGCTTCAGTGACCTGTTCTTCGTGTGTTTGGATACGAGCTTTTTGTGCTTCTAAAGCGGCATTTATACGAGCTTTCTCCTCAAAATATGGCCTAAATTATATAACAGACAAATATTTATGTACAACTGAAATGGGAAAGCACTAATAAGTTATTAAGTAAGTGTTAAAAATATCATGCATTACTAGAAAATCGCCAAACCATTAAGATAGAGTTCTGTCTTCCAATAATAACTCAATCAATTAAGAAAATACATTCAAGATTTACATTACTGCCTATGAAGCAGAAATACAGCATGCGATAAATATTTAAAAGTATGAAATAATAAAAAATAGTACCAAGTATGAGAATGGCCTTGCTGACGTCAGTGTGCAGCCTGTGAACGAGACAAATGCTGTGCAAACTAATCAAGCACTACTTTAAGGGAAGAGCAAGACACTAAGAGGCATAGCATTTCTACAATTACACATGGTATGCAATCATAGTACTACATATTGTTTACTTTTAACAAAATTTACTTTTTTGGAACAAGAATTGTTGTTGTTTCAAGGACAATTAATCATTTGCTAATGCAATTTTCAGCATCTCACTCTACATTAACTCATTAGTGCTAGGCTAACTAGATAAATTGTCTTAAGATTTTGCAAATTTGAGCTCTTTACACGACTAACACAAGATTGCAAAGCAATTTATTGAAATAGTGCAAAGTTTTGTTAAGGCAGGTTTTAGTAGAAGATGCTATTTAGTTCATTTAGTAAAAATCTTGATTAAAATGTTTCAAATTATAAATACTAAAGGTTTGTACTAAAGTAGACAAAGACAAGTTCTAAGCATTCTAGGAAAAAATGTTTACAAATTTAGCTGTGATTTTTAATTAAACAATACCTTGATTTGGCTATATGCCTCTTAAGGCTATTCTGTAGTTGTTGTACAAGAGCGGCAGCTGCCCTATGGGCCGCCGCCTTGGTGCGTTGTGTCACCGCAGATGAAGCACGATCAGCTTCCGCCTATACCAATTACAATTATTAAAATTTTATGACTTAAGTACCCCTAATTGGGTTTGAGGGGGAATAAAATATAATAAACTAATAACAGTTGATAGTTTCCTCGACCATATTCAATATTTTATATCTGTTCAACTAAGTACATTGAGGCTCATCCATAAATGCCTCTGTTCATAATCCTTCTAATATGATTAAATCAAAAACATATAATCATATGAGGCCAAAGTTCTCTGGTTCATCAAAAATTCATAAGTCTATAATTAATTCCTAAAGTCATTTCTTGTAGATGCTTATTTCAATTATAATAAATTTGGAAATTGATGTGTTATGTCACTATTTAAAAAGTTCAAATCATATTTGTGTGAAATCTAAAATTAGAATTTTCAGACTTATGATCATAGGTAATACGTAATAACTTTTATATCTTTATAGGTTATAGCTTCATTTATAAATCTTATTAAAAAAGAGACAACAAATAATACTGTGAGCCTAAGGTTACATGAAATACATTATGGAAAGTTATTTATATAAAAGAATTCATGAATATGAATGTTATGCTCTGTTTCCAAATAACTGACCTGATTAACTCTATGTGTTGCATGATTAAGCATTTCTTGCCAGGCAGGATCCAAAGTAAGCCCTCCATTCCCATCTGCAAGTCTTGCCAGGCCCTGCTCTGCAAGATATACCATCTCCCTTGCTGCAGCATGGGCACTATTTGCTTTGTCATAGGCAAAGTTGGCAGCTTGAAGCTCTTGAGATGTCTGTAAAACATTTTAATATTTTAAACATCAACAATATATCACATGATCAACTAGCAAAGTTACTATGTATTTAAAATATATAAAAATCTCACAATATTAGCTCGAAATCTGGCCTCATAGTAAGGTCTAGCCTTATGCACACTTGTTCCTAGTTTTTTAGTAAGCTGTTGTATACGAAGATGCCCTTCCGCAAGTAAACGACGAAAAGCCAGTCGAGCCTCATCTAGTTCAACTTCAAGTCTATTTATCTCATCTGTTGCTGTATTAAGGCGTTCCAATTCAATCTGAAAATTAAAATAATTTATATTTACTATATTATTTAGTCGTTTATACATATAGAGTAATTTACTAAGTAAAAAATAATTAAAAATCACAAACAAAGGAGTATGCGAACTTTTCAATTTAGAAAAAAACTACACTTTTGTATGAAAATAGCACTTATGAAAAACGTAAGTGTAGATGTTTTCAGAAATTGTGTTATAAGTATATTGATTACCTGAACTCGCGGATCTAATGTTTCTGAGCATTCTGCGCTATCGTTCATTTTTCTGTCACAATAATTGCATTTTATATGATCTTACAAATCTTTTAGCTTACGTATTGAATGCCAATAAATCTTCATCGCTTAAAAATTCATTGTAGAATACGTTGTAAATATATTTATTATTAGCTTTGCAATGAAAAACACAAAAAACCCAGCTATTTTATTTTGTCAGTTCCACTTCCACACTCCACAGTACACTGTTCAGTCACTCACAAGTCACAGTGTACAGTGTTTAGACTTTAGTGTTATGTCATTATGTGTACTAACTACTAACTACTCAAACTTACTGTATACTATTGTACATAAGAACCTAACTTCAAAGTTGAAAGTTCTCACGACACATTGCATACGACTTTTGCCTTTTGAAAGCCGACAACAGCAATATAATTATATTGTAGTGTAGCGTTTGTGTAGTACTTTCTTTCATATTTTGATGTATGTGGCAACACAAATACCGGCGGTTAATAAAAAGAAAACGAATGTCACTCAAGACAGACTTTAGAGGAGTGAGATATGTATATTTTTTCCATGGGTTTTTCTATAAGAATATAAATTAATGACTTGTTTTGTGAAGAATAAACCAATGAACAAAGTTAAATATGGGTTATGATTTATTATAAGATAGAGCATCCCATAATTGGTGACCCCCGACGTGATGTGAAGTTTCCGACGTGATGTGAAGTTTCCGACGTGATGTGAAGTTTCCGACGTGATGTGAAGTTTCCGACGTGACGTGACCACTTTTTGGACTCGCACTCCCAGTTGAGCACGAGCGACGAGGGCGCAACGACGAGGTGCGGCCCCCAATCGTGCCGCTCCAGGGCCAGGTGCGCCAGCAGCGCGATCGTCTGGATGGTTTTTCCTTTCACGAGTCATTTGTCGCATTTACAAAACGCTCCAACTAAATTATTGTGCATATATTGTTATTTGTTATATTTATATCTATTTGATATGACAACTTATATGTTTACTGTTTAGCTTACCTGTATACTAACCGTGTGATCTGCCACTGCATCTCTCACAGCTACAATTTTTTTTTTTATTATTTCATCTTGCTTGGTCGTGTGGTATAATGGCTGATAGGGAATTAGAACAGCGATTACAACAGCTGACACTGGAGAATGCAGCTCTTCAGCAGAAACTGACTGATATTGGATCTACATCAGAATCAACACTCAAGTCTGAAGAGCAAGCGGTGTGCAAGGTAGCTGTCAAGTTACCACCTTTCTGGCCTGACAAACCAGCAGTATGGTTTGGGCAGGTAGAAGCTCAGTTTGATATAGCGGGTATTGTTGGTGATAATACCAAATATAATTATGTAATAAGTAGATTAGACGAAAAGTTAGCTGGGGAGATTGAGGATATCATTACCAGACCCCCACCCATAGGCCAACGGTATAAAAAGGTAAAAGATGAGTTAGTACGGCGTCTTTCAATGTCAGAGGAACAGCGGGTACGCCAGCTTATTAGTGTAGGGGAGCTTGGAGACAGGCGACCATCGCAGTTTCTGCGTCATCTGCGTTCGTTAGCGGGTAACACCCTTACAGATGAAAATATTTTGCGCCAGCTTTGGATGCGCCGTCTTCCTCAAAATATTCAGGCTATTTTAGCTTCGCAAACTGAACTGAGTCTGGACAAAATAGCAGACCTCGCAGACAAGATCACAGAGATATCAGGACCCAGCCACCAGGTGTACTCCTGTGCGATGCCAGCGCCTGCACCATCGGTACTAGATTCTTTAGTAAAGACAGTGGAAGATTTAAGCAAGCAAGTTGCATCTCTTACCAACTCGCATCCTCGCGGTCGCTCACGCAGCAAATCAATATCTAGACAGCGTTCTCGCGGTGCCTCACCTAGAAATCCAGATATGTGTTGGTACCATAGAAGGTTCAATAGCAGGGCAACCAAATGTACCAAACCCTGCAACTGGCAACCCGACACCTCGCCGTCGGAAAACAGGAAACACAGTCAGTAGACGCGGCGACTGATTGTTCTCATCAAAGCCGCCGTATTTTTGTTACAGATAAACATTCGAAACTCCAGTATCTAGTGGATACTGGCTCGGATCTCTGTTGTTTTCCTAAGCGTCTTGCAAAAAACCGTCGTGCTTCTGCAGATTTTGATCTAAGCGCTGCGAATGGGAGTTCTATTAAAACCTATGGCAACATATCTTTGCATCTTAACCTAGGTTTACGCAGGGATTTCCACTGGAATTTTGTTATTGCGGATGTTGACACACCGATTATCGGCTCCGATTTTTTAAGTCATTATAATTTATTACCGGACTGCCGAAGCAAATGTCTCTTAGATGGTAGCACTGGGTTATCTATCCCCACTTCCATTGCATCCTCCAGTCAATCCAGTGTCAAGACCGTTATTTCTAATAACTCTAGTTTAACACACATACTTACTGAGTTTCCTGATGTCACGCGTCCACCTGGTCTACCTAGAATCATCAAGCACAGCACCGTGCATTATATTAAAACTATTGATGGTCCTCCTGTGTCGTGTCGTCCCCGTCGCCTGGCACCTCAAAAACTTACTGCTGCCAAAAAAGAATTTGAAGACATGGTTCAATGCGGCACAGCAAGACCCTCTAAAAGCGCTTGGTCGTCACCATTGCACATGACACCCAAAAAAGACAACACATGGCGTCCTTGTGGCGATTATCGCGCATTAAACGCTAGGACCATACCAGATAGATACCCCGTTCGTCATATCAATGATTTCGCCTGCAGCCTCGCTGGAGCTACTATTTTCAGCACTATTGACTTAGTGAAAGCGTACCATCAAATCCCCATTTTTGAAGAAGATATCGCGAAGACCGCCATCGTTACCCCGTTTGGCCTCTTCGAGTTTCCTTTCATGACCTTTGGGCTGCGCAATGCTGGCCAAACCTTCCAGCGTTTTATCGACGAGGTCACGCGGGGTCTCGATTTCTGCTTTCCTTATATCGATGACGTGCTTGTTTTTTCAGTGGACGAGAGCAGCCACAGAGAGCATCTGCGCGTCCTTTTTAAGCGCCTACAAGAGTACGGGGTGGTGATCAATCCATCTAAGTGCATTCTTGGTGCCAGCGAGGTTGTATTTCTCGGATATCTCATTAACGCTAATGGTACGCGGCCTCCTCTGGACCGCGTTCAAAAGCTATTAGATTTTCCCCCTCCTGACACCGTGCAAGGCGTGAGGCGTTTTCTCGGTATGATTAATTTTTATCGCCGTTTCATCCCTCATGCCGCCAAGTTTCAAGCGCAGTTAGTAGACGCTTTAGTCGAGATCAATGGCAAAGGCTCTAAACCGTATCCATGGACACCCGAGCTGTTGAGAGTTTTCGAAGACTGCAAGAAAAGTTTATCAGACGCCACGCTACTTACACATCCAGTAAATGATGCACCTTTGGGTCTTTTTACAGATGCTTCTAGCATGCACATCGGTTTACAGCAGTTGATCAATGGACAATGGTGCCCTCTGTCATTTTTCAGCAAGAAACTGACTCCCAAACAGTCGCAGTGGCCTGCCTACCATCGCGAACTTCTGGCGGTGTACGAAAGTGTACAGCATTTCCGTCACATTCTCGAGGTGCAACATGCAACAATTTTTACAGACCACAAACCATTGCTGTACGCTTTCGTACAGCGTCGAGAGAAATTGGCTCCCGCACAGCTCAACCAGCTTTCCTTTATTTCGCAATTCACAACTGATATCAGACCCGCCATTGATGGTAAAACCCTGAACATCGATTTAAAGGGGAAGGACGTAACTGTAAGTGTGGATCGCGTTAAACCAGCGTTCGTCGAGCAGTTTGTTTTTCCTTCAGCTCGCACACCTAGCTTTGTACCCGCTGGTCCTGCGTTGCCGTCATTACTCTCGCCTACTGTGGAAAATATTCCTCCCGTTTCTGCCCCTAATCCTGTTGTTACCAGGTCAGGCAGAACGGTTAGATTTAAGACTAGGTTAGATTTGTAAATATTAAGTTTTTCTTTGTAATGTCAAATATTTTAAGTTTTTATTTTATTTTATTGTTATATACTATAATTTTTCGCCTTAGTTTTTCTGTCTCCGTAGGGGGGTGGTGTAGCGTTTGTGTAGTACTTTCTTTCATATTTTGATGTATGTGGCAACACAAATACCGGCGGTTAATAAAAAGAAAACGAATGTCACTCAAGACAGACTTTAGAGGAGTGAGATATGTATATTTTTTCCATGGGTTTTTCTATAAGAATATAAATTAATGACTTGTTTTGTGAAGAATAAACCAATGAACAAAGTTAAATATGGGTTATGATTTATTATAAGATAGAGCATCCCATAGTAGTTTAAATTTACAATTAACAGTATTATATCCCTTCAATATTCAAGCAGTTGAAATAATAATAGTCAATAATATCATAATTCCAACTGCAACATTCCTGTTTGTAATTATCTGACACGAAAATCTGCGGTGCTAATATGTTGTCTATGTACGCTAGACGTCAATAGTGCGTCAACAATTATTTGACGTTGAAATTGAGGCATCTACCGTCTACACTCTACGGCCCACTTCCTAGTTCCTACACATAACACAATACACAGCAATCAGCATAGTGCATACAACTACACTCTTGACTCTACAGTTGAGAAAGTTTATTATTTCACTGTTCATTCTAAAATAAAATGGTAAACCATAGTTTCATTACATTGCATTAGATATTTTCTTATAAGTAATCATATTTTAATTTCAGGCTACTGAGGTCGAGGAAACTATCAAAAGAATTCAAGCTCATAAAGGTGTTATGGGTGTCGTCATTGTAAACCACGAAGGTTTGATCAATATCTAATATAGTTGCAGTGTGATTATTGATTAAAGATATATGTTTATATATATTTTAATAATTTCTTCGTATCGCAAGTAGTAAAGTTTTGCGTATTTCGAACTGCTTTAACATTGCAGAACTTATTTTTATAGATTGTATTGACTATATTAGCAAAATTCTTGTTATTGATACAGGTATTCCAATAAAGACGTCATTGGATAATGCAACTTCTGTGTTATATTCTGGTCTTATAAGTCAGCTGACAGAAAAAGCAAGGAATGTTGTTCGTGAAATGGTAAATTATAAAAATACTAGTGCATATTAATAATAAGCTTTTATCTATCCACATCTTATTGACATACATTATACAAAAATAAATATATTTATACAATTTTAATTACTAAGATGCCCTGCCCGGGAGAAGACCTTTTGCCAGGGTCTTTCAATTTTTACCAGCTACCCTTTTAACCTCGTTACCCCATCGCTCTTTTGGTCTGCCCTTGTGTCATTACATTTGGTTACTGATTTTGACCATCTGCTATCTGTATAACAATTTGGCTTTCATTTTGTTTTGGAAAATCCCAAGTTTTTGCCCCATATGTAAGGCAAGGCAGCAAGCACAAATCTACCACCTTTTTCTTTAGTTAAAGTTTTCATTTTCTTTTTTACCTTTGAAGATTTCTTTTAAGCTCCAAATAAAAATATTACAAAACCCTAATAAGATAAATTACAAACTTGTGATAAATATTTCTTTAATTTTTGACAGGACTCCACGAATGAGCTGACATTCCTTAGAGTTAGGAGCAGGCGCCATGAGATATTGATTGCCCCTGATCGAGAATTCATACTTATTGTTATTCAAAATACATCTGACTAGTCCGTGTATATTCTCATAAATACTAAGGGTAAAAAAGTAAATATTTGAATTAAGATATGTGCTAATTACAAACACCTTAATAAATTGGCTATACAAATGTGAAAAGGTATTAAAAGTAAATCTTTATTCAAATACATTTACATATTTATTTATTTTACCTTTAGTATTTATGTAAACTTCTCTTATGACAAGCATTGTATTCAGTTTAGTACATGAGTTTTTTTAATTATTTGCTGTGATTACTAAATTTAAAAACATAATTTTGTAATAATATGTTATTTCACTTAATTTTTAAAATCTCTCAGTAAATGTGTGACGTCACAGAACAATGACATAACCAGGTTAACAATTAAGCTTAATTTTTTGTGGCTATTATTTATTTTAATAAACTTTACACTAATATATCTTGTTGTATTGCACCTAAAGTGATATGTTTATATTTTTTTTATTAAAGTATTCATCTTAAGTTCCTTTGAGAAAGGAGCATGTACTTCTGAAAAGGATAGCAAGAGCAACACACTTGCAAGCCCTCTGGCTTGTTTGTGTATTGTGAGCGGTATCAAAATCAAGGCAGCTCTCTTCCCTGTTGCTGCCAAAAAATATTACACTAAAGTAACTCTGGTACCGAGATAAGGATAAAGGATGTTTGCCGGTATCTGCACTTTCACCTTCCTTTTTTTTGTACAGAACAGGGGGCAAACTGGCAGGAGGCTCACCAGGTGTTAAGTGATACCGCCGCCCATGGACACTCAACTCTCACTCCAAGTGACCGCGAAACTGAAAGTCGTTCGTTATCGGTTATGTCAGTAAGTATTCCAATGCTGGCTGTGGCTTTAAGAAGAGTGTTTTCGAAAAGAGGAGTAGCGACAAAGGGTGTTTTTTTAGCGGAAAACGCGCAAACTTGTGTCTAAGACTTACTACTATCAATATATTGATAAATATCATCAGTGTAACAGAACTTATTATGTATTATTATTTTTTTGTGGGTAATATGCGTTACAAATTCTCTACCAAGGCGCGACTGCTTGTGTTGGAGGGTAATGACTCGCGCCTGTGCATAGTGCATACCCACTTAAGTGCCCATGTCGAAAGTAGTGTTACGGGAAAAAGCCCTTTTACGGCCAAGCTCAAGGCCACGGTCAAGGCCCTTCAGGCCAACAAAAGATATTCCATTTCAAAAAAGCTAGCAGAATTATAATAAACTATGTTTTCTACTAATATGTAATCTAGTGGTGCTCTGTGGCAGCCTGGTACTTTTAATTATTATCTTTATGTGATGTTATATCTACAATATTACTTATTGTAATAGGTCTATATATCTTACTCTATGGTAATAATTTCAGTAAATACTTTGTTCTTTGTAGCGTGGTACAATTGTTAATGTTTTTGTAATATAATTAATAGTTCAGGACTGAATTGTTGTTTTTATTGTAAAGAAATTATATTGTTACACTATGGCGGACAAGTTTGATAATGGTAGTGAAGATTTTAAAAGAAATTCTAATCCAGGGAACGATCATGAACAAGATGGCGAGGAGGTTTCCAAATTGAATGAAAAAGCCGGTGAATACATGAGGGATCTTTTAAGCGAGAAAATAAAACTTCCGACTAATAAGTTTCCAGTATCGTGTCGACTTATTGATCAAGGTTTGTAAAATTATTTTTAGCTTGTTTTTCTCATGTTAAAAAGTGCCATTAGTCGGAGAAGCGATATGATGCTTTAATCAAGTTATAAATTAAGTCATATTTTTTTATTGTATACAACAGACAACTATGTATTTTATATAGTGTTACAAATTTTCCACATTCAGGTTCATTGACCTAACCTAACTGTAACGTAAGCTTGGCAGTTAGCTACCAATTACACATATAGCACTGGCTTGGGTTTAATAGCATCAATTCTTTTTGAAAGTTGAGACTTCGTAATTAAAAAAAATCATAATGTTTTTACTAATAATTTGTCTGGAAACGTCAGAATTTTATATTTTTTAACTATTTTAATTAAACCAATGACTAAATTATTGTAATGTTATATATAATTAAACTTCATATCGCATTAAAATCGTTCTTGTTATTACAGAAGTTGAAAGACTTCAAGCTTCTGGCAGAATACCTCTTAGAGACAATAAGTATGTGGATGTATTCCGTGAAAAACCTGTCAAGGTTACAGTCAAAGTTCTGGTTCCTATTAAGGAACATCCAAAGGTAATATAGAAGATAATTTGAATTTTCCTGTTTATCTCCCGTCTTTCCCGTTTGATATAATTATATATATTGCTAGTTGCAAATAATTATATCAAATTAGGAACATATTTTATTGATTTATAAAATTAGTATTTCATACAATAACTAATATCAGAAATCTTAATATTTTTAATCTGTCTTTTACTTGTATTTATTCATTACTATACAGCTCTAAAACAAAATTAAAGTATAAGTTTTATTTCTAGTTTAATTTTGTGGGAAAGCTGCTTGGACCAAAAGGAAACACAATGAAACAGTTGCAAGAAGAGACAATGTGTAAAATGGCTATACTTGGTCGGGGCTCTATGCGGGATAGGTGAGTTAAAAATTCTGTATGTATGTATTAAAAACAGTTTATCACAATGTTAATTCATAAGTTGTATATTAAGTTTATCATTATTACTTTTCATCTAAATATTTGTTGTGGTGTGGTGCATTATATTACTTACTAACTAACAGTACCAAGATATTATGCTTTGCTAAATGCAAATGGTTTCAGTAAAAGACTAAAAAGATATTTCCAATATTATAGGAACAAGGAAGAAGAACTTCGCAACTCCCTGGACCCCAAATATGCTCACCTCTCTGATGAGTTGCATGTTGAAGTATCAGCATTGGCTCCACCTGCGGAGGCACATGCAAGAATTGCGTATGCACTTGCAGAAGTCAAAAAGTACTTGATCGCAGATGGTCCTGACATGATGCGTCCACCAATGCGTGAAATGATGGACAGAGGTTAGCAATTTTTATTGTCAAAATTTGCTTGGAGGCTTATTTATGTAGAAAATAGATTTTTTTATTATTTCATTTGTATGCTTTATAAACTCAAATAGTCAAACATATATCTTGACCCAATACAAATTCTTTACTCTTTAAAACCTCAGTAAGAATTAAGTAAAATATATACTAATTTATTTTTTTAATAAATATTACACAAACAAATGTAAAGAAAAATCCCAACCACAGTTCCTTTTTCTACACACTACATGCATTGAATATTTCATTAGGCTTCCAGCCTAAGAAAAAGTATTTAAAAAGGCCTCAACTTGATATAATTTTGTGAATTATGGGCAATTCCAACAACTATTACGGCTAGATTTCCGGTATTGGTTGTTTGTCCAATTAGTAAATGGTGTTTACATATTATGTTAAAATTATGACCATGGATTTTCTTCAACATTTCTTCAATGAAGTAAGATAACTAAATACATAATTGTCAATATTCTACAGTCATCAATATGATAAAAACCTTACACAACTCACTTAAAATCTTAAAAACATCTCCATCTTTACACTTTGTTAGGTAGGACCTAAATAAATATGAAGGGGTTTGTTGCCAGATCCAGGCTCTCTAAGAGCCCCTCTACTTCAATTGCCAGAGCACTCGCAGGGAGCTAAGGCAGTTGTATACAGTGCACGCACCCTTACAAATCGTTCAGTATCTTATCAAGGTCCCGTGACTCAAGGTTCGATCTTCAATTATGCTCATCAATCAGATTATTTCCTAAAGTAGTGTTTAAAAATGACATGACTTAAGTAAACAAAATCAGCAAAGCATTTAAAAACGGTTACACTTAAGATTAATAATAGTTAATACTTTACAAGTCTTTTTTGATATATTTAACGTTACTTTTTTGTAAATAGCACTTATGTTATTAAAGGAATGGTATTAGTAAAAACAATAATAACTGATACTGATATTTAGGACCTACAGTTTTTTCAAGTAATTTTGCTATTTAATATTATCTCTATACATCGCACTTTCTGTAATACAAAGGAATCATTCGAAAAAGAAGAATCTTGGGAAATTGTCTTTTAAGATTTTTATTTCTTCCACTCCACCTTGTTTTTTGAATAAAAAAGCATTTTTATTTAGATTATGGAATTTTACAGATTTGAAAAATTACGATTAACTAAAAAAAATTTAAGCTCAGCCCAAAAATATGGCAAAAATTGTGTATTATACAGAATCAGTCAGGAGTAACTGCTTGTAATGATTGTAGGTTTTAGCAATATAGGGATCTATTATATACATATGAGATCTACAAATTAACTACATTCTGTATAAATCGAAACAAACACGACGTAACGTAACGTTTGAACAGTCTAAATTCTTTGAATATGGACACTTTACTAGTTAGTACCTTGTAGCAGTAAGATCGGGGGACCCGCAACAGGGGTGTGAGAGAGGTGCAAATATGTTTACCGAGTTGTTATTGTCTTTCTTTATTCTCTCTCGGTGCTAACCGCTAGAAAATTTCATTTTGTGCCCTTATAATCGCACTATACCAATAACTAGTTAGGCCCTTGTATTACTAAAAGAGCGAAATATGAATATTCAATAGCAAAACTGCTTTACACAATCACACATTATTTTGAAAATATTACTCAAAGTCACATCCAGAGCACCATAGCGCGTGTGTTAAAAACTTAAAGAAAATCCAAAGAGATTGCCTAAACCGAATTTCTTATTAAATTTTTTATATATTCGATTATCAATTTATACAATTTTACGTCCTTAATATAGAAAACATGATTTTGTGCATGTTATTGCTTTTACTTTAAAGACTTATTTTCTAAAATTGCTTTTAAAAAACTCGTTTGCTTAAATTGTTGTGTATTAAAAAAAATAGATATTTACTTTTTAACTGTTTATATTGAAACCACTACTGGAAGTAGAATAGAAAAGAGTCTGCTCACCCGAGCCTCATTTGTGAGATGTTTTAACTTGTCTTCGCTGTTTCTTTCGTTAATATCAGACGTTTATATCGATAGCTAAACTGAAAATACACACCGATGCCTATATTTCTTATAAATAATTTGTTTTAGGAGCGCCTCCACCCATGTCTCGTCCGCCAGCGCCGCGAATGCCGCCGGCGCGTTCCATGGCTCCGGCCAAGACCAAGGTCTTTAGCATTTTGGACCGAGCTCGCAACGCCATGGAGAGCTCTTATGGATACGACGACTATTCTATGCAGGAACCCGTTAGTATAACTTCACTCTCAGATATTACCGTGAATCTGAGGGCGGATTCGACAGATTTAAAAAAATTACATGAATTGAAAACGTTTCAGAGTCGTCCACCGCCGCCGAACCGACAGGCCCCGGACTCCGATTTCTACTACGAGAGAGGCGGAGGTTCCGATCAATACTACGAAGAAGACAACAGCTACTATAAGGTACAAATATTACAAAATAAGGTTTACGCCTAAGGATATGTTCGAATAAGAGTTTTGGTCGTTTTTTAATGCTTTGCTTTAAAAAAAAAACAAGGAATGAAACAGACCACGGAATTATCATAGTATATATTTCAGAGCGAAGAGCCGCGCGAGTACAAAGCGACGGCTCGCGACGTGGGCACTCGGAGGTCGGGTCCTCCCGCCACGAGGAACTACAATAGGCCCGCGCCTTATCAGCGACAGCAGAAGTATGTGTAGACACACTTACTTATTTTTATTTTATTATGGGTGTCGTTGCCTTCCGGGGCTCCGAGTTCAGGTATTAACCGTTTATACGTTTTCACTTTTTTTATTCATTTTAAAAGTGGGTTGACAGTTTTGTTCCCGTTTGTGCTTTCTCTTTTCGCTGACAAAAAATTTATTCAATCTAATAAAACTTTCGAATCTTAAAATACATAATAAATATACGATGATAAAAATTAAAGCTTTTCATGAAAAATATAGCCTCGTCAACAAAACTACCACTAAATATTAAATATGTAATCAAAATAAAAATAAAACAATATTTTTAATATCTAAATAAATTTACAGGACCCATAAGAAACATTCGCAATAAATTGCGAAAAAGTTCGGACAAAAACCACAAAATTGAAGACAAATCCACAAAACCCTCATATGTTTCATATGCTTCCCTTAAATAATAAATGTCGATATATTCTACTATTACGCCTATTGCAAACATTTTCACTGAATTATGTATTTATATTAATTGTTTTTAAGACAAATTTGGAATGTTCAAAAATTGTATTTATAAATTTTATTTAAAAATTAGCTTCGAAATTAAAGCGGTCAAACGTTTACCCAAAAAGGTTTTATTTATTAATGAAATCTTAAAAAAGTATCTTCCACTCTTACAACTTTGTATTTAATATCAGCTAAAAGTCTATTTGATCCACAAAAAAATTTTTGACTTTGTGTAAATCGGCTTTGGGTTAAAAAATATTTATAAGCAGATAATTTTGCAATAATATTTAATCGTCGGTTTTGAAATTGAGTAGAAATTATTACGGAACAATTAAATTTAACTTTAATATTTAATCTTAATATAGATAGATATACACTTTCAACATGTTGTGAATGTACTAACGCAGTCCTTGACTAGACATGTTGGTCTTAGATTTAAAAATAATTTGATTCTTGTGTGAAACGTAGTAATAAACTGTCTTAAAAATAATAATTGTTTTTAATACTAGAACTACACCCCTTTTTGTTTATTTACAAGCAGACTTCGACGTATAAATATATGTATTAAATAATTAAAACAAAACTTTAAATGAAAATCTGTGTTGAACAACACATTAATAACCTAATTTATAAAATGTACTGAACGCAAATAATAGTTATGTCCATTTGAAGAATGACAACGAATTTACATTTTAGATTTAAAATATTAATGTATACTTAAAACATTAGTTCTAATATTATTTTATTAATTGCACCAGAAATGATAAATCAGCATTTAAGTTATTTTTAGACAAAAATAAACCAACTACAATATTATAAACTAATCCGGTTTATAGACAATCTAATGTAGGTTATAATAGATATTTAAATTGTGTTAAATACACTATCGTAAAATAATTAAATTGAAAAAAACCGCCTTTGTAATCGGTTATAAATCCATAATTATTCAAGTGATAGTAAAAATGGATACTTATTCAAACAGGTACAATCCGGAAATAATTTAATCATAAATATGCATGCATCTGAAAATTCTATATTTGGACGGATTTTGAAGGTAGGTAATAAAAATACGTCGGAATTGAGAATATTTTTGTAATAGATAATACACACTTGTAATTATTAAAACTCAAAACAGAAAAACTAATAAATACTTTAAATGTATGTTGTCAAAATATTGTGTAAGACTAATAAAAACTAGAATGTGGAAAATAATTATCTGTATTTCAGGGAGTTGTCAACAATGGAAGCTGGAGGTGAAGACAGCAAGTTGTCGGTAGACCTACTCCTCTTAATATGGAAATTAATAAGAGATTTAAATAAACACATTCGTTTTATTTTTTTAACCTGTTAGGTTGCAATGTTGAATGCATGATTTAATAGCTATACGAAATAAAACACTTAAATAATAATGCCCGACGGGTCGGGATGGTTGGAGCTGCTTAGCTTCTTAGAAGTGACTTCTATCTCGTCTTGACCAATGCGAAACAGATAAAAACGACTCGAGTCTCGATGTACGTTCAAAATTTTTAACTAATGATTACGAAGGGAGGCACGAAGCCATCAGTAAAACCAACGCAAATATTTATTATTTTATACAAAATCTCCACTGATTTATGATTGGATCTTATTACAGACAAATACTGACGAAGGCTATCTTGTTTATCTGCAAGATAATTTAACATGAGATTAAACAACAAGAAACAGATATATTTCTTTATTAAGAAACAATACCTACATATTTAAACTAGCTAAAATAAGATGTATTATTTGCTTTTATGTTTGCTTTTAATTCTAGAATGTTGCATCACGATGACATTAAATTCAGAATGCGGTGCCGTCATTATTTCTAATTTCTTTGTTGTCACTCTCAAAATTAATACTTCGTCGAAGGGATCCTGGAATGGGAAAGAAGTAAAGACAAAAATACAATTAAAATTGACTAAGGTATTGGCCCTTGTGTCGGACACATCTGAAAAAGATTCCCGATTGGGTTTGGAAAAAATAAAAAGATTAATGCACAATGCATTTTAAGGTTAAAAACGTCCCCTATTAAATGATCTGATTTAGATTTTCGGTGCTTTAATATTGTATTTACATACCAAATCTTTAATAGAGGCTTGTGTCATAGCACCTAGTCTACTCATAGCAATCCCATAGTTGGTTGCATTCATTAAATTGATGTTAGTTAAAACCGGTTCCCCTGAAATGGTGATAAATTCTTTTGACTTGATGTTATGGTTAGACAGATTTATCATGATTTATTTCAAATAGGTAATCAGTGTTAATATTCACAAAAATAAAAATTTATTAGATTTTGCTTTGATATTTCTAATAGGCGTCATTTTTGTACACTTCATTTTGCAGAAAATACAAATGCAGTTTCTATCACTAATAACAAAAAGCAAAGTACCTTCTTGGTTAGTCATAATAACACCCTCCACAGATTCATCCTCCATTATTCGATCGACTATTGGATTTATTTCGTTTAATGAAGCGGTCTATAAACAGATTAAGTAGGAGTTATAATTTTTGTAACGATTTGAAATAAGTTCACGCAAGATACGCACTGTTTTTACAAGCCATTCGTCATGAAAATTCTTCAGTAAGTTAGATATTATTTTCATAGCTCATATGGTTCTTAACTGAAAAACGAATTCAATCAAAAGAGTGGACTTATGACCGACTGCTCACCGATCTTTATAAGCTATTAAATATATTAGAGTATGAGATTAATCATTTTTGATGTTGCCACAATGCAAGCCTTCTAAAATCGTAAATCGACCAGTCTTGCTTATTATATTATAATATACCAACAACTAACCAACGAATTTTTTTTTTGACTTCTATTTTCGCACGTTAATCCGTGTACAATGCAAAATAGCACACGCAGTGAAGTCATTGTTTCCAGTCACTATTATCTCCATCGAGTTGGTCTCGATTCTAAATGCCAGTAGTTCGTCCAACACATCCTGATGGCCATGGATTAACGTTTTGTAAAGAATGTATGGATTTTTTTTATTATTTTTTTAAATGTAATTAAAGATAAGATAACAAAGATATACTAGGTAAGTAAAATGAAAGTAGTTTTAATTTACTTGCCTATATCTTAAACTATACATCTCTGCTTTTTTTTAACGTATAAATTTAAAAAAACCAGAACGGTTTTATGAATGGAGTACATTATAATATGGCTTTAATTTTTATTGTGGGACTAGGGATGGCGTTACAGAAGCAGGACCAAACTCATAATAATTTATGAATATTAAATTATAATAAAAAATTATGTTTTAGAATGAGTAGTTATTAAATTTGTTTACAATGAATTCTACATACTATTTCACTGATGGCCCTTCTAAAAGCTGAAGTCATAGGTGGTAATCTACTAGTTAAAATATGCGATAAAGTCTCGGGCACTGTTGTTAGTTGAAGGAAACCTGTAAAAATGTATATCCTTCTTCAGGTCAACACATCGAATCTCTTAGCCGCTATAAGTTTCTTTGTTCATCGATAAATGTCACAAACTGTAGGACAGAATCATCTGTGTCTGATAAACTTGCGCTCTTACTAACAAAATAAATCAATCTTATTGGACAGAATTAACAAAAACACTCCTGTCTTTTTCATAACAGCGTAAATAGAATCTGACAAAAATAATTTCGAGTTTTTTAGTTTTAAAAGTGCAATTACACTGATTTAGTTTTTATGAATAAGGCGGTTAGTTTTTATGTGACGTTCACAAGCAAACGCCTAAATAATAATATAACGTAAACAACTTTTGATTTTTTACGTTTTTCAGGATGAATATATTAACATTATATTATTGGGCTGGTTTCACATTCGCAAAGTATTAGCTTTAGGCATTTTATCCCGTGCATAACTAAAAGCATACCGTTTCGAAAATACATAATTCCCATCACGTTTGGACGCTCCTCAATACGATTTATTGCTTCGATCGTGTGCGTTGAAAATTCCTGAAAGTGGCCATTAACGCACTTAACGTTATTAATATAGTTTCGTTTGATTGAATTGCATTTTATTAATATTGTAACGATTTTATCCACTAAATTGAATTTTTTACTTTACGTGTGAAGTACACAAAAATTAAACATTGAATAACATCAAAAAACCTCTTTCTACATGACAATTTCTTATGCCGATCTGATATAAGGCAAATATAGAAGATATAAATTGCTATATAGCGATTAGATTTTACGGTTTCCTCCTAATGTATGAAAAGAAAGTTGAAGAGTCGGGGGAACATAGGGCGATAGATAGATAGTTTTATGTGCTAAAAACTTACGGCAGGCATTTCTTTATCAGGAATTTTTCTTTTTACCGTATAGGACATCTTTATAAAATATAAGCGTAAAAAGTTCAAAAAATATTAACAATAAAATGCCAACTAGAATCAAGTTGGCTTAGGTTTATTATACTTAAAAGACAAGCGTATTTTTTATATCTTAATAAAAGAAAGAACTATAAACTTCCCAATTTCCTTTCTAATCGGGCTAATACCTCTTTAATTGATTCCATAGCTACAGATAATTGATCGACTTTAACATTTAGTTTTTCAATTAGGCACCTTTTCTCTTCTTTATTTTCAGTAATTTGCTCTTTTACTTGCACGATACCATTATCAATGTCAGTGAAGCGTTTTTGAATATCTTCCAGCCGAAACTTTTGTATTAATGTTTTCTCCAGATTAGCCAAATTCAATTTATGTTCTTGTAAATTTTCTATTTTTACCATAGCCCCATGCATTTCATCAATTTTCATTCTAAACTGCTTCATATCAATTTCTCCTTCTTTCATGTCCTTTTGTTCTTGTGCTATGGTTAAAATAGCATCTCTTATATACGTAGGAAGCAGCTTGTAATATTTCCATCTTGGCTTACCAGGACAGAGAGTTATTTTTTTAATTACCTTTCTTATATTTTTGATATGGTCATTTATTTTCCTTGGTAAAATTGAATTAAAAAATCGATTGTAAACTAAGTTGTCTAATGTTGAAAGGAACTCTACGCGTTTCGCCAGTCTATCGATATTTCCTAGTATTTCTAAATCATTTATATCGCTAACAGCAACACCGACCATGAGGTTCATTAAAACTATGGCCGCTAATATTAGAAATATCAAGAAAATCAACCGGATTATGAATATTGAAGTTGCTAGTTCTCGCGTGTGCTCTTGATCAAATAAAGCTTCATAGTCAAACTCGGATGTCATCATCACCATCGTTTTAACAAATGAAGCCCACGGACTCTCGAATGGAATTTTTGAGTGGAACTGTATCATGAAACTAAGTGAAAATCCAATTACCAAAAACGCGAAAGTCAAAAGTATCTGAAAAAAAAAAATTGTTGTACAGTTCATCTAAAATATAAAAGTAAATAATAAAATAAATGTTTATAAAAATTTACTTACTTTAACAACGTTAGAAGCTACTTTTCCAAACATAAGGACATAGTAACCCCAATTGGGAAATCGTGAAAGCAGAAACATGAGTTCTATCCAGGATAAAATAAGTGCTAAAGTAGCTATATGTCTTGGCCATTCAATGTCCGTAGACATCGTCACCGAGGTGGGAAGGATGATAGCAAAAACAACTGATCCAAACTTTATCCAAGTTTCCATATGGAATAAGTATCTTGTACTTTTAACATTCATATATAATATTTCCTGGAACAATATTGATTGTAATAATAAAATTACGATTTAAGTAAAACAGCGAATAAAATATGTTTAAACTTACTTGGAGTATAATCAAACAGACTGTAGCATAAATAAAATAGCTCCAAATAGACGGCCCAAGGCAAGCTGGAGGAGTTTCATTTGTGTCTTTATAAAAGAAGACAGAAATTGTGAAAATGGTTACCGATGATACAAAAAGTGCATACACAGCTATTATGGTGTAGAAAAATGGTAATAACGCTTTCCATTTTAAGTAAAGAAAACTTTCGACAAGCGGATGCACCAATAGCCTTTTTTGCCCATATCTGTTACCAGTTTTTAGAAGAGCTTCCACTACTTTCATTTGATCTATTTCACAAGCTGTTGGCATTAATATTCTGTAGTCAACGGTTATTTCACAATTTGCATCTTCCAAGTTTTGGCAGGTGCAAATGATATAGGAGTCAAAAATGTCGTCCAAGAATTCTGTAGGTTTAGATAAGTTATTAACAATTATTTCTATTGCTGTTCGTTTGGGTTTTCTTGCACTTTCTGTGTGTCTAGATAAATCTGCCCCGTGTTGTAGAAGTAAAAGAATTACATCTCTACTTCCAAAATAACTAGCAGTGTGAAGGGGATACCAGCCTTTATCATTGAAATCGTCTAAAGTCGTATTATCGAACTTTATTATCAACTGGGCGACAACCAAAAAGTTATTTTCAGCAGCCAAATGTAATGGCGTCGAGGAGTGATATGGGCTATTAGTAGTCCTCAGTTTGACATCGGCTCCATTTAACAAAAACAATTCTACACAGTCTATGCTATTTCTTAAAACAGCAAAATGAATGGGACCAAAACCTTTTTTTTCTGCAGTAGTTAGGGAATTTATCATTTTTAATAATTCTTCAAAAGGTTCTTGTTCTAATAAAGTTTTTATAATATCTACGTGTCCCTGTTCAGCAGCAGCGTGGAAAACGTTAAAGTTGCCTGGTAATGTGATGTTAATGGAAGCCCCCTCTTCTAAAAGAGTTTTTACACATTCATGGTGACCGTTTATGATCGACTGGAATAAAGCTGTTTCGCCTTTGTCATTTTGGCTGTCGAGAATGCCTTGTTGTTTGGCTACACTCAAAAGTTCTATGAGCACGTCTATGTTACCTAAAGCTGCCGCTGAATGAATCGGTGTTTCGCCATCATTTGCCTGAAAATTATTTTAGTAAGTTATTAAGTTTAAAGAAAACACTTTTTTACCGGATTGAAGTGCGTTTTGACGTTAAATTTTAAACGACGGATATATTTTAAATTATGTAAAATAATTGTAAATTTATAATAATAACATAACTTCAATCCGGTAAAAAAGTGTTTCTTTAAATGTGTAAAGGTTATGTCAATAAAAGACAATACTAAGTTATTAAGTTATTTTAATAATCATACTAACTTGATTTCGACAATCATTTACATATTACGTCTTAATGTAAAAATTATTGTACCATAAGCAGACGTAGGTACATGTTTGCTACTGTTGGTACGGAAAAAAATTGTTTTAAAGCACAATCAGTATAGGAAAATGTATGATGATAAAAACCTACCTTCAAAGTAACGTCTGCACCTGCTTCAAGGGCTACACATACACCAGCTACCCATGAGTCCTCTACAGCGACTTGTAGCACCGTGTGACCATCTCTGTCTTTCACGTCAACCATGGCTGACAGAAGATCTACATCCTTGTATGGGTAATTGGCTAAGACCTGGAATATGAAATATGACATAAACAAAGCATCGTAAAATACCAATGGTATTTTTAGTTTTTATTAATATCAATTTATGTAAAAAACTTGCCTGTAATGCCTGCTCCAATTGCTTCTTAATACAAAGATGGAGTGGTGTTTGACCCGCCGCATTTAAACAACCCACAGATACACCAATATCCAGAAGTTGTTTGATACTGTCAATATTTGATAATTCTACAGCTGTATGGAGGGGTGTGTCTATATCATTTATGCCATCTGATCTCATTAAGTTGTGTCTTCCACCGGCTTTTATGAGCATTTTAATGACCTCTGTAAAGCTAAAGAAAAACTTGATGTCTGTATGATTGTTACATCTTTACGCGTCAAGTTAAGATTTTAACCAAATTTCGTCAGCTTGTGTTATTATTTAAATTGATTAAAAATACTCTACTAACTTTTCAGAGATGATGTCTTCATTATGATGGTGTGCTGAACCCACAACATCCAATGTAGTTCTTCCAAGGACGTCGGAAATATTAGGATTAGCCCCGGCAGCTAGAAGTAGTCTTGTACAACGACGTCTTGCGCAAGACACCGCAACGTGTAGAGGCGTCCAGCCGGGTTGGAGTAGTGGTAACTAGAAAAATATACAATCATTTTATTTTCTATTGCTCCAAGGGTTAGCCATAAATGAGGATAAATAATTACTATTTCATTTTTTTACAGTTAAATTGCTAACGAATACTTGCAAACATACCAACAGGATACTTTTATAAGTAATTAAGCTATTAAAATGTCCTTACGCTGCCCTTTATGCTCATACAGTTATGGTCGATATCATCCATCCAACTCTTCGGAAGAACTGTATTAACTTCTTCCACATCACACCTCACATTAACCATATTCTTCGTAATCGGACACATTCTTCTAACGTCCTCTTCTGCCTCAGGTGACATATCATCTGTGTCCACGCGGTTTTGCATATCTGTTTCAATAAGTATATGTAAACAATCTTAAAATCGCTTATACTAAATAAGGCATTCGCAGCAAATATTTAAAAGAACCTTCAGGAAAATCCAAGAGAATTGCCAACTGCCTTGCATTTCCCGCATAGGCTGCGAGATGTAAGGGCGTCCTTCCATACTTATCGAGACGGTTTTTGTCAGCACCAAACTTAAGTAAAAGGTTTAAAGCATCGCCTCCAGTCAAAGCTGCCAGGTGACAAGCGGACACATTATCGAGGCGGCATGTGACGTTAGGATTCGCCCCTTCTTCTAGTAACCTGATTAATAAGTAGTTTTACTTAATGTTTTATTTAAAAAAACGGTAACGACAAACTGGAAGGAGTAAGTATGGAAAAAGTAGCGTTGGTAGACCGCGTGGCGAAAGTGGGCGGAAGATGTCATGGTTGCTGATAGTAGCTGCACCACACCAAGTATAGACAATATTGGAACAAAATGGAGGAGGCACTTACCCAAGATAGGATTTACAGTAAAACATAAATAATCCACTGTAAATGTTAGGTTAATTAAAAACTTAGTACTTGGATTTTTTTGCATTTACTAAATAGTTACTTTTCTACATCTTCTACGTTATAAGACTCGATCGCTTCCAGAAGATCCGTGTTTAGTCTCCGAAGGCGGCGGTCATTTCGTCTATTGGTTGGACACGTTCCAGGAGTCAGCGGTAATGGGGTTGGTTCGGGTGGGGTAGCATTGCAAGGTATTACCGCGTGTAGCTTTGGTAATTTATGTCTTCTGAAAAGAGTATTAGTTTTTATTAGCAAAACATATAAATAAGTACATGGTGGGTCAGTGAAACATATTTTAATCGATAAATCACCTTTTTGCTAGAACTTCCGTGACACAATAAACTGAATTGGAATTGCAGTTTTAAAACAAGTAAAATAAAAGTCGAGACTTTGGCGGGAATTAAACTTTTTATTAAAATATTTTTACTTAAAATTAAATTAATTTATGTGCATAGATATAAAAAAAGTCTTATATTGTTAATATTATACCTTACGACATTGCTATGTGGTACTATATTGGCGCCATTAGATACAATTGTAAGAAGAGGCGAGTCAAAGCCTTCCTCTGGCTGGCCATTCTCAATATCTGAAATAAATAAATAAAATAATTTAATAGCACATTATGGAACGGATAGGGCGGCTTAGTGTACTTAGTTGTCTCTATAATTTATTATATAAATTAACTACTTCATTGTTGATTAACGATGGTCAGTACGGCTTTCGCGGTGGTCGCTCAGCTGGTTCTTCGTTCTCTATTCGTTAACCTTGGACATAGGTGGGCAGAGGCAATTGAGTCCAAGGGGGAGTCGCTGACGGTAAGTTTGGACAAAGCGAAAACCTTCGATCGGATGTGGCTCAGAGCACTTCTCTCGAAGCTTCCAGCCAATGGGCTCCCCGAGAAATTATGCAACTGGATTTACAGCTTTTTCGCTGTTCGGAGCGTCTAGGTGGTTTCGACGGAGCATGTTCCAACCTTAAACCCGTTAAAGCTTGGGTCCCATAAGGCTGTGTCCTATCCCTGACCCGGTTTATTCTGCATATCAATGATATGTTGCAACTTAGCAACATTCATTACTATGAATGTTGAATTTGAACTGTGAAATGTTGAAAATACTTTTTACACTAGCAGGGCAGGTGTTTCTCTAATAGTTGTCGATGAGGACCGGAATAAACTTGTCGAAAGAAAGTTGATACTCTGCTACGTGGAGTCTCGGACTGGGGTGGACTAAATCTAGTGCAATATACAACTCACAAGTTTGCGCGTTATCCGCCAAAAAAAATAGCCTTTGTCGCTACTCCTCTCTTCGATACTCTCCTTAAAGCCTCAGCTAGCATCGGAATACTGGGCGTTGACATATCGAATGACGTTTAGATTCGCGGTTATTTGGAAGGAAAGGCTAAGTTAGCCTCTAAGAAGCTTGGTATGCTCAGAAATTCGAGACGTTACTGCACTCCGGGTCACTGCTTGCAATTCTATAAAGCGCAAATTAGGCCCCACATGGAGTACTGCCCTCACCTCTGGGCGGAAGCTCCCCAGTACCAGCTCCTTCCGCTTGACCTTATTTAATGAAGAGTGATTCGAATCGTCAACAACCAGTCACTTTTGTTCGGACCTGCAGCTGAGTTTCATCATCGGACGTCAAGGCATAAATACAAAATACCATCCGTATCACCTCGACGTCCGTCGTTTCACAACTGAGCGTTTCTTAAGGCAGCTTTTGCCGAGCAAAACCACTATGTGGAACCAGCTGCCCACTACACCACACCAAGTATTTCCGAACCAATTCGACTAAGAGTCCTTCAAAAAAGGAGCGTACCAATTCTTAAAAACCCGGCAACGCATTTGCCTCCTGTTACATTAAAAAAATCAGTTATATTTCTACTGTATATTTAAATTAAACGCCACTCACATTGATAGCTGATAACATTTCGCCCTTGAATATATCTTCATTTTATATTTTTCATCGAACATTGTATTTGTTTGTCAAAGTGCTATAAAGTATGTTTTAGTACGTAAAAATTATTTTATAATAATATGGTGTAAATTTAATTAATAATATTTATGTATTGATTAATCTACTATTGCTAAACAATACATTTTCCTTTTAACATAATTGACATAAGCATTTGTGAGCAAACCCATGGAAATCAGCGAGATGCAATTTTATTCAATTTACACGCAAAAGCCTAGTTAAGCTGTAAATCTCACCTCTGCAAAACAACGAAGAAAACATTGTTGTCCAGTTTGTTATTCACTTCTGTTTAAGGGTTATTTAAATTCCATTTTGTTTTTGCGACTTCTTTTCAGATCTTATAGTTTACACGACCAGAATGTCTCGTGGTTATCGCATGACTAACTAATAAACAAACATTGGCCATAACTTAATGAAGGCCACATGCGCGCGCGCACCGCTGTAAACCTGTTACATTCGTATTTTAAATATTTAAAAAATCAAATAAAAGATGTTATAACTGTGTTTCTTTGTTTTGATCACGACTTCAATTATGAAGAAGGAAAGAAGGTACAAAATGGTCAGACTTAGGTTAGGTTACCTTTACTAGTTTAATATGTAAGTTTAGGCGCATTATCTTTGATGATGATATCTTTACATCTTGTCGTGCGTTATTTTTTCAAAAAAGAAAATAAACTAAATTTGTGACCCGGAACTTTTCTGTTCTTATGGTATTTGACCCAGTGGCAAACCCAGGAGACGTAATTTCGTTTATCTTTTTGGTAAAGTTGATACGAATTTAAATAACAAAGTAAATTTTTAAAGATAATTTATTTACAATAAAATATATACGTTCTTTCAATTCTTTACAAATTTGTTAAATAACATTACAAATATCGATTTATAAAAGAACATATTTTTTAAACATATTTTATTTTTCACTTAATTTGTTGTCTAATCGAATTAAATATTGTTTGATACTTTCAATTTCTGTCGATATTTGGGTCATTTGTCTACGCAAATCGTTAACCGGAGTTTTAGTTTCTTCAATTAAATTTGTGATTTCATCCTTAACACTATCCATCCCATGATCCAACACAGCTAAACGTTTCATAATCTCATCATATTTCATTTTTTGTACTAACGGTTTCTCTGGTTTTACTATATTGGACGATTGTTCACTATTATTTTCTAAATTGGTAACAGCCGTATGCATTTCATCAATTTTCTTCTTGAATTCTTCCATGTTTATTTCGTCGTCTTTTTGTTTCATTTTTTCTTGAGCGATTGTGAAAATTGCTTCTCTGAGATGTGTCGGTAGAGCCTTATAATACTTCCATTCTGGTTTTCCCGGTGCAAGTATTATCATGTTCACTACCCGCCTTTTCTTTTTGATGCCTTCTATTATTCTTTTCGGTAAAATGAAGATAAAAACCCTGTTATAAACCAAATTATCTAGGGTGGACAAAAACTGCACCTGTTTAGACAATCGGTCTATGTTTCCTAATATTGCCAAATCATTTATATCGTTGACAGCGACACCTACCATTAAATTCATGATTACAATAGCTGCCAGTATAAGAAATATTAGAAAAATAAAACGGACAACAATTAGAGAAGTAGCAAGTTCTCTTGAGTTTTCTTGATCGAAAAGCGATTGATAGTCGAATTCTGATGTCATCATTACAACGGTTTTAACAAACGCAGCCCATGGACTTTCAAATGGAATTTGGGTATGAAACTGTATCATGAAGCTTAACGAAAATCCGACGATGATAAAGACGAATGTTAATAAAATCTGAAAAAAAAAGAAATATATTTATAATGTATGTACATTCCTATATGTATAACAATCATTTCCCGTTTATAGTAGTGACTTGAGGTAATAAAAAAAAAAACCTATACCCCAACATTGAGGTCGTGCTTTGGAAAACCGCTCTTACGTTGAAGGAAAATATCGTAGATACAGAAATCTAAGTCCCAGACCTAAAACGTTGTAGCACAACTGGCCCTTTTTCTGGTAAGGTTTTCTTAGTGCACGTTTAGGCGAAATCTCATATTGAATCGGAGAATATTATTTTGTCTGCGCATTTTATGGAATAATATATTTCATAGGTTTGATACCATTTTCTAATAATAAAGTGCATTGACTTAAAATTGTTCTCTAATTCATGATTTGATAGGTTTAGGTGTAATATATTTTCCATAATAATAACTGTAATATGGAGAATAACAAACTTACTTTGATAACGTTGATAGCTACTTTTCCAAACATTAGAACATAGTAGCCCCAACTGGGGAATCGAGATAATAGAAACATCAGTTCTATCCAGGAAAGAAGGAGTGCTAAAGTAGCTATATGTCTAGGCCAGTCCGCAGTCTCAGCTAAGTTTATAGATAATGGCAGAATAACGGCAAGGCAAATCGATCCGAATTTTATCCATGTTTCCATTTCACAAAAATATCTTTTGTTTCTTACATTCATGTATAATATTTCCTGTAATAAAATTTTATTTTTTTATTGTTTTTAAATACTTAAAATACTTAAGGTGAAAGTAAAGGTAATCATATATATTTACCTGCAGTATTATTAAAACCACGGATACATACACAACATTTGCCCAAATAACAGGAGATAGAAAATCAGGTGGATTGCTAGCTGTATCTTTATAAAAGAATACAGACATCGTAAAAATAGTTAACGAAGAAACTAACATGGAGTATAAAATAACGATAACATAGAAAAATGGTAGCAAAGCTTTCCACTTCAAATGCAAGAAGCTCTTCACTAACGGATGTACAAGTAATTTCTTTTGTCCATATCTATTGCCAGTTTTGAGAAGAGCTTCAATTACTTTCATTTGCTCCATTTCACAAACTGAGGGAATAAGTATTCTATAGTCAATGCTGATCTCACAGTTTGAGTCGTGGAAGTTGGGACAGTTCGAATTTATATAGGAATCGAAAACCCCACACATGAATTCTGTTGGCATGGACAATGTGTTTAAAATCATGTCAATAGCTGTCTGTCTATATTTTCGAGGACCATCAGTGTACCCTGACAAGTCTGCGCCTTTTTTTAGGAGTAATGTTATAATATCTCTACAGCCGTGATGGCTGGCGGTATGTAGAGGAAACCACCCTTTGCTGTTCACTTCGTGTATTGTAGTTTTATCAAACTTTACAATAAATTTAGCAACATCAATAAAATTTTTCATAGCAGCGAGATGTAACGGTGTTGAACAGAAATGTGGACTATCCGTTGTTCTTAATCTCACATCTGCATTCTTCGAAAGTAAAAGCTCGACACATTCAACACTATTGCTCATTACGGCAGAATGTATCGGGCCAAACCCTCTCCAATCTCTAGCAGATAGCGAATCTATCATTGATATAGCTTCCCCCTCGTTGTGCTCTAATAGAATCTTTAATATTTCTGAATGACCATACTCTGCAGCTTTATGTAGCACGCTCACCTCTCCAGATAACTTAATTTGAATAGACGCTCCTTCTTCCAATAATGCATTAACGCAGTCTGTATTGCCATTGATAATTGCTTTAAATAATGCTGTTTCACCATCTTCATTCTGGCAGTCAATTATGCCTTTTTGTCGTGCTACACTTAATATTTCCAATAGCACATCTATGTTTCCGATGTCAGCTGCTGAATGAACCGTAGTTTGACCATCATATGCCTAAAAATTGAATATCATTTAAGTTTACACTATAAAGATTACGGATCTCATATAATATTACTCATACTTTAAGTGTAACATCGGCTCCGGCTTCTAAAGCAATGCATACGCCGGGCACCCAGGCTTCTTCGACAGCCTCTTGAAGTACTGTATAGCCATCCTTATCCTTTACATCTATCACTGCTGATAGCGGATCTGCATTTAAATACTCATAGTTGGCCAACACCTGAAATGTTAGATTGTACCTTATAACCTGCGCCGTATGATATTATTAGCTGTAAGATCTGTTCGAACGTTTTATCTAAGAAATTATATTAATCTATAAAAGTGTTTTTACTTTAACACAAATAGGCTAGCGTTAGCTTTTATCGCTACTGATATTGAGTCTAGCTCTGACTAAACATAATAGAATGTCTTGCTGACAGTAGGGTGACAGCAGCGTAAACTATGATTACCTGTAAAGGTTCGTGTAACCTCTTTTTAACGCATAAGTGCATCGGCGTTTGTCCTTCCGAATTTAAGCAGCTCACACTTGCACCAATGTCTAAAAGTGTAGTTATTGCATTAATATTTTCTAGTTCCACGGCTGTGTGTAGTGGAGTTGCGATGTTATCGAGTTCTTTTGATTTCATGGTGTTGTATGTTCCGCCAGCTTTGGTAAGCATCTTAATTATTTCTGCAAAACTGAA
This sequence comes from Pieris napi, assembly GCF_905475465.1. Classification (NCBI taxonomy): domain Eukaryota; kingdom Metazoa; phylum Arthropoda; class Insecta; order Lepidoptera; family Pieridae; genus Pieris; species Pieris napi. The sequence continues at coordinate 13,170,907 of NC_062239.1, read as the reverse complement.
AGAAATAACGAGATTTTTCATATTAGAAAAACTGTCTGAGATTTATGGCCAAAAACCTGCAAAATGCAATACTTTCTGATTATGAATAGTACACTAGCTGTGAATGTAGTTTTGTATCGTGTTACACATAAATCACTGAATAGATTCTGGTCAGTAATAGTATCTGCCTCATATGTCTACCTATACCAGTCAGACCAGAGTCGCTGGCGCTACACAAAGCTATTTATACTAACTTGTCAGCTTTGATATCAACGTCAAGATAATATGCTGACGCAATCACGTCAAGTGGCGTACGACCCTGTGCATCCACAATGTTTGGATCTGCTCCAGCAGCTAACAGAAGCCTGGTGGAGTGACTTTTAAGGCAAGATACGGCCACGTGTAATGGTGTCCAGCCTGTCTGAAGAAGTGGTAACTGCAAAATTAAATTGAAGGGTTAGGTGTCTTATGAAACACGAAACTATTTTCCACTTTTTTATGCCTTCAGACAGTATATAGTAAAGACCCACCGTTCCTTTAATCTGGAGACAACTATGGTCAATATTGTCCTTCCAGCTACTAGGAAGCGTCCGGCTCACATCTGAGTCATCGCAGCGTACATTTACCATTGCTTGAGACTCTGGACACAGGTTTTTTACGTCTTCTTCAACATCAGATGACATGTCCTCTGATTCAACGCGATTTTGAATTTCTGTAATTATTTAAAGTTTTAAATATTTAAGGAACAAGTACGAATTAATACGACATATTTTTATGTGAATAGAACATAGAAAGCTAAAAGCGTCATATTTTTTACGATATATTGTGACACCACCGTATGGATTCAGATCCTTTGTTTTAGTTAAATTGAAGAATGATTTATTCAGTTAGATGTTCTTCGTTCAAACCCAGGTAAAACAATAATTGTTTGAATGATTTTATTTAGGTATAAAAATTCTAGTTTTTGATGATCAGATAGGGGTAGAAGTGTGTCTGCTACATCACATATTCACACCCAAGGGACTTCAACAACATATATTTTGATCTTGATGTTAATATTTTAAAATATTTGTACGTAGGTATTTAATGTTTGTATGGGATATTCCTTTATGGAAATATTTCAATAATTTACACTTGTCTAAAAATTACATTTACAATTTTGTTTTACGTAGACCTTATTTAATTATTGTTTATTATTCGCACAGGCCGAAAGGAAGCTTCACTTGACATGGAAGAATAAACTAATTACGAATCTGACGAAATCAAATTACACTCGTCAAAAACGTTTTGTAAGCGACTTTAATTTTGGAAATTTTCAAGCCCCAGAGGTATTTTTAATGCATCATGGAGATTGCTCAGAATTTTATGGTGAGTGCTGAAAATTCCAAAAAACGATGAACTAGGCATCATAAACATTTTATTAGGTATCTCCATTTCACGTTAAGACACTTAAAAGCAATCTAAATTATATTTTTATGGGTCTCGTAAAATATGATGGGCATTTCATATTGGGCAATTTACAGAGCTTTTCATATAAAAAATTAAGTCCTCATTTCTCATCAACTATAATTATTTTCTTATGTACCTATATAAAGTCTCTCCGATATTTCATTTTAATTTAAATAATAAACAAACTTTGGAATTATTTGATTTCGATTGATACTAATATCTTATTGGGTCAGAGATGTTATCGGCCAATGAATTGCGCCATAGTTTAGTCTTTCACAATGCTTTTTTTAAATAAATGACATTATAAATACATTTATAGTTGCAATATTTTTTACAGGGTCCTTTAGCAACGGACACAATGACCCGAATAAACGAAAATGGCAATGTCGTGGGGACGATTATCGTGAACTGTGAAGGGTTTCCGGAGACCACGACTCTGGACAGTTTGACAGCGGCCACCTATTCCACTCATATGAGAAATTTATCGCATCACGCGACGAATGCTCTTAAAGAAATTGTAAGTAATTTGGCTTTTAAATAATTAATGAACAAGTCATTTATAACTTTACCATATAGATTTATAAAAGAAGCAAATATAGTATCATTTATAAGCTTCTATTTATTTCTTAGATATAGTTATTATCTTGTATATTAATTGGACTTCTTCTGAAGTTAACCATAGATTTTTTCATATATCTTTTCAGATTTGTTTTATAAAAAATATACTTACAGGACGTGACGGATGAGTTAATGGTTTTGCGTCTGGTCTCCAAGAAGACAGAAGCAGTGGTCGCACCAGATCATGAATTTCATTTAATTGTGGTCATGAGGAAGGCTTGATATTATAATATTTTAAAGAAATTTAATTATGTCGACCATTTAAATTTGTAAAATCGTACAATTCTCTGTTTGTAGTTCAACAGATATTGGTCCAGGGTTTTGATTCTTCAAAATTTTATTAAATGTGAAAAAACGTATTGTGAAATAGAATTATTAATACAGAATGTTTGTATTATTTAGAATGTGGGCTTAGTTTAGAATGTGGTTTTGTATTTTCCCTAGTGGGAGTGCCATGCTGTTGCCTTCGGCCTTCAGCCAAATGGGCAGGCACGACCGGGGCAGTACCACTGTCTCTCAGAAAACCGGCGTGAAGTGATGCAATAAGTTCGCCTTATTGTACTCGCGTTTCGTGCGGTGAGAGAGACTCCCGGAGCCCATTCCCCCCCCCCACAAGAAATATGAAGGTGCAGAAAAAAAAACAGAATCTACCCCAGGGGGGTACCACACGCGCTCGCGGTGGAGAATCCCCCTCTGGGCGTCCAACACCGGGACACTCTGCGCCCGGTGGTGGACGCACAGGCTGCCCTTCGTATTCTGGGGGGGGGCAATTCTGCGCTCGGTAAAAACATTATTCGTTCTCGGGGCAAACGGAGCAATTTAAAAAAGGCACCCCCGTCCACACTCGCCGTGGACTTCACAAATGTTAGGGGGCTCAATTCCAACATCAACGCCGTCCACTACCACTTAGAGACTGCGAAGCCGGCCTTGCTCTTTCTTACCGAGACTCAGATGTCCCCCCCGGCTGATACTTCCTACCTCTCCTACCCGGGGTACAAATTGGAACATTCATTTGTGCCGCGGGCGGGAGTTTGCGTGTACGTCAGAGAGGATATCTGTTCTCGTCGCCTCGGGACGCTTGAAGGAAGGGACCTATCTAACCTCTGGCTGCGCTTAGACTGCGATGACCATCCGCGATTCTACGCATGCCTGTATAGGTCCCATAGCGGAAATACCGAAACTGACCGACTCATTGAGCACATCCAAATGGCTACAGATTCCCTGCTCGAAGGGTTCCTACCGCTGAAATCGTGATACTTGGCGATTTTAACGCCCACCATGCCGATTGGCTCGGCTCAGAAACCACCGATCATGCGGGAAGATCCTTTCACGACTTTGCTTTGGCTTACGACTTGACGCAAATGGTCCCTGCGATTACGCGAATACCAGATGTGGATGGTCATAAACCCTCTTTGTTGGACCTTCTGCTGACTTCACATCCGGAGAACTACCAAGTCTCTGTTGAACCGCCATTGGGTTCATCAGATCATTGTGTGGTCCGGAGCATTGTGCCGTTCACGCGCCCTCTTCGGCCTAGCTTCACGGGCTGTCGCCGCGTGTGGCACTATAAGTCAGCAGATTGGGATGGGATGCGGTCTTTTTTTGCGTCCTACCCTTGGGGGCCCATTTGCTTTTCGTCGAGTACTCCAGATGCCGTCGCTGACTCTGTCGCCGAGGTGGTCCTGCAGGGTATGGAACTCTTTATTCCATTCTCTGCGGTGCCGGTCGGTGGCAAGTCCCAGCCTTGGTTTAGGCGTTCTTGCAAAGCGGCTTTGCGCCGCAAGCGTGAATGCTTTAAAGCCTGGGCAGAAGCGGTGACATCCTGTGATGTGACTATCGGCGAACGTAAAAAAGCATACAATTCAGCCTCCAGGTCCTTCAAGCGAGAAATCGCTAAAGCAAAGTCAGAGCACATTGCCAGATTTGGTGAGAAATTGGCCCACCTCCCTTCGGGAACTCGAGCCTTCTGGTCTCTTGCCAAAGCTGTCCAAGGGAATTTTTGTCAGCCCTCAATTCCACCACTGCATAGGGAGGATGACTCACTGGCCCTTACCGCGAAAGAGAAGGCCGATCTTCTAGGCTGTCTCTTTGCGTCGAACTCCACTTTGGATGATCAAGGGAAGGAACCACCGACATTATTGCGGTGTGATACTACGATGCCCGAAGTTATATTCCGGCAACGTGCTATCCGTAAAGCTTTGTCTTCCTTGGACATCCATAAGTCGAGCGGGCCCGATGGCATCCCTCCAATTGTGCTGCGTACTTGTGCTCCTGAGTTGGTTCCGGTCCTAACGCGCTTTTTCCGGTACCTTTACACGCTCGGCACTGTTCCGAAGTGCTGGAAGATCGCTTCGATACATCCGATCCCTAAAAAAGGCGATCGCTCTGATCCGTCCAACTATCGCCCAATAGCTATAACCTCCTTGTTCTCCAAAATAATGGAAACCATTATTAACAGCCAGCTCCTGAGGTATCTAGAGGGCCACCAGCTGATTAGCGATTCTCAGTACGGCTTTCGTCGTGGTCGCTCAGCTGGTGACCTCCTTGTATACCTTACACATAGGTGGGCAGAGGCAATTGAGTCCAAGGGGGAGGCGCTGGCGGTAAGTTTGGACATTGCGAAAGCCTTCGATCGGGTGTGGCACAGAGCACTGCTCTCGAAGCTTCCAGCCTATGGGCTCTCTGAGAAATTATGCAACTGGATTTCCAGCTTTCTCGCTGATCGGAGCATCAAAGTCGTCATCGACGGAGCATGCTCCGACCTGAAACCTTTGAATGCTGGTGTCCCACAAGGCTGTGTCCTATCCCCGACCCTGTTTATTCTGCATATCAATGATATGTTGCAGCTTAGCAACATTCATTGCTATGCGGACGACAGCACTGGGGATACTTTTTACACTGGCCGGGCAGGTATTTCTCGGGCTGTTGTCGATGAGTACCGGAACAAACTTGTGTCTGAAGTCGAAACTCTTCTACGTGGAGTCTCGGACTGGGGTAGACTAAATCTAGTCCAATTTAACCCCAAGAAGACACAAGTATGCGCGTTTTCCGCTAAAAAAACTCCCTTTGTCGCTACTCCCCTCTTTGAAGACACTCTCCTTAAAGCCTCAGCTAGCATCGGAATACTGGGCGTTGACATATCGAATAACGTTCAGTTTCGCGGTCATCTGGAAGGAAAGGCTAAATTAGCCTCCAAAAAGGTTGGTGTGCTCAGCAAGGCGAGACGGTACTTCACTCCGGGCCACCGCTTGCAACTATATAAAGCGCAAATTCGGCCCCACATAGAGTACTGCTCTCACCTCTGGGCGGGAGCTCCCCAGTACCAGCTCCTTCCACTTGACCGTATTCAACGAAGAGCGGTTCGAATCGTCGACGACCAGTCACTTTCCGAGCGGCTTGATCCCTTGGCGCTGCGTAGAGATGTGGGATCTCTCTGCATCTTCTACCGCATTTACCATGGAGAGTGTTCAGAGGAGTTGTTCGGTCTAATACCTGCAGCTGAGTTTCATCATCGGACGTCAAGGCAAAATACAAAACTCCTCGACGTCCATCGTTTCACAACAGAGCGTTTTCAAAGGCAGTTTTAGCCGCGCACCACCACTTTGTGGAACCAGCTGCCCACAGAAGTATTTCCGAACCAATTCGACTTAGGGTCCTTCAAGAAAAGAGCGTACCAATTCTTGAAAGGCCGGCAACGCACTTGCGAGCCTTCTGGCATTGTGAGTGTCCATGGACGGCGGTATCACTTAACATCAGGTGAGCCTCCTGCCCGTTTGCCTCCTATTACATAAAAAAAAAAAAAAGATAGTTATACCAATACATGTTAATACAGTACACAGGCAACGCTGCTACACCTCGATGTTTAAGAAATACGCTACAACCTCGTCACTGGTATTTTTATAAATAATGGTAATCAGTACAGTACTATCCCTAATAAGACCGTGTGAGTTAATTATTCATAGAGAATAATATCTTTTGAAGTCAGAAGTCAAAGTCAAAATCATTTATTCATATAGGTAACACAATGTGCACTTATGAACGTCAAAAAAGAAATATACATTAAATGCTTCTAATTTTACATTTACTGCAAGTTCCCACTTTACATTAAAACAGTCGTGGATGTTGATTATCGCCCCAGAGTCTGGAAATGCAGCCGCGAGATTCAGTCGCGTTACCTCTTTATACTGGAGAAATTCATATCCAAACACTAGGATCGTTTAAATATTAATTTATATTATAATAGGCCTTAGCAAACAGCTTTACTTTAATGTACGATTTAAATTTATTTATTGACAAATGGTAAAGGAAATCTAGTTAAATACCCATACAGTACAGTACGTACTACTTAATAAAAAGTGCCAGTAATCGTGACTCATGCACATAACAGATTTATTTATGAATATAAAGATAGCCTTTGTTCAGATTTCATTTAAATAACAACCGCTGTCCCGGCCGACGCCGTTGTCCCAAATTTTAGTAGCTGAAGGTGCGAGATGCTCAGCTCACAAGAATGTGTGAATATGTGAAAGTAGTATACAATTAAGAAGAGAGAAAGTAGTAGTGTAATTTATGTACAACAAATCAGATTAGAATATTGCTCTGTCTTATTCATTTCTTGCTTCCTCTTTAAGTGGCGAAGTCTTCTTCAGGCCCGTATTTAAAGTGGTGAGCCCATCCGATAACTTTGATAAAATCCCACCCCCTTGAACCTCTGATCCTACCTTAGGTCTCTTGGTGCAAACATCTCATAATTTATATATAATAATTGACTATATGTGCTAGGGTTGTTCAGTTCAGTTCTCACGACGATATTTGTTACCTATTTCACCTTCCTAATAAAACACTAAATATGTTATACAAATACTTCTGACATTTATTAAATATAAATTTAAATATACATTTCACAGTCCACTGGCTGGCAAGCTGTACAGCCTTCGTAATATCAATCATAAACAGTTTTCTTTATTTGATTTCAGGCGAGTCGTGCATTCATATATTTTAATATATTTTCGAAAACTCATTACTGTCGCCCGTAGTATTTTGTTTAAATCTATCGCACAATTTCCTCTAGCAAGACCGGCCAGCTTAATATGAAAAGTTTTGAAAGCAACGGGTTTTTGTTCTGTTGAGTAAAATATTTGTGTGCGGAAGTTTGCTACCATTTATTATTAAACTTATTTAAAGCTTAGGGAGTTGACGATATTGTTATGTAAATCTTGTATTGAAACGACGTCTTGTCTAGTGATTTAAAGTTTCCTGATTTATAAAGCATTTTCAAGATGCGGAAAACCTAGTTAGTCTTGATGATATAGGCTAAATTATACTTTGAAAAATTGAAATTAAACATACAAAAACATACCTTCGGAAAACCCCAACAAAATAGCAACTTGGCGAGCATTTCCAGCATACGCTGCAAGATGCAATGGAGTTCTTCCAAGGACGTCCAGCCTATGCTTCTCGGCTCCATGTTTGGCGAGAATACCGAGTGAGTCTCCACCATTTATCGCAGCTATGTGACATGCCGATACCAGGTCAAGGCGGCATGTTGCGTTTGGATTTGCACCAGAATTTAGTAACCTAAAGAACGAAAATTATGCTACTTTGGACGCACAGTTTGATAACGTATCACAATATTATTTCAACTGTAGGTAGTATTTCAAGATATTGCAAGCTAGCTACTTACTGACTACTAATCCTATATCTATTTATGTATCAAATTGTAAAATTTGAGTACCATACGTCACACGAAGATACAATTACTTATAACAAATAGGCTAAATGTAATTTTTATTCAAACTTAATTTTACTCATCAGTGCATGCTGCTTGAAGGTGTTTTTATTCTTGTTAGTATATTTCCGTTTAAATCTATTTCACTAGCGTACTTAAAAACGCCACGAGAGAATAGCTGTTTTCTGTATAATGATTTGCCAATATCATATTTCCAGGCACATAAGTTTGGTTATAGATTCGTATATACAAGTTGTTTGACCTTCGCTTATACAATATATACCTTTCAACCTCATCCACATTGTGTGATTCTATTGCTTCTAGCAATTGAGTATTAAGTCTTCTGGTGCGGCGATCGCTTCGTCGCCATTTCTTTGGCCAAGTACAAGCAGTGTCTGGTGCGGGAGATGAATCGGGGGTGGAAAGCACTGATGATGGAGCCAGGCTGAGTGGTGGGTAGGGTCTATGCTTTCTGTAACATAATTATATTCAATTTAAATTGCGTTCCGTCATATTTATACTAGTAACATATATTACTACCTGACGCCGCTAACTTCATTTCGCTTTAATATGTTTTATGAAACGGGTTTTTAGGTTTTACCGTGAAATTTTCCCCAAAGTTCAAGGAATAAATATATAAATTAATAAAAAATAAGTAAGTGTCGTCAACTATTGTACTAAATATTTAGAACGTAAATTGCTTTTAATGCTGTTAATTATATTGTCCAAGTTCTTGTATATCTACAAGTTAGCCAAAAAATCCAGCCAGATTTGAGCTGGATGAGGTAATTGAGAGTTTGCTCACGCAATTAAGAAAAAATAATACCTTTCATTGCTTGTTGCCTGTTCAGACCTGTCGTTGAGCAATGGCGAGGTTTCATTTTCCTCGGGTATACCTCGTTCTATGTCTGAAAGTTACAATTGGATATATTATGATTTCTATTTTATTGAACATTTTGTAATTTAGTCTATACCAGATGTGCTTACAACTAGAATCATTGATGATTCAACCCATAAACTAAGCTTTAAGGTGATTAAGAATTTGAAGACATTCTTTTCTGGGTTGAATGACTGGTGAAATTATTATTGTTTGAACTTGTAAGTATAGAAGGTACAGGAATGAAACCTACTTGCTTTTTCGTTGCAATAAAATAAACACATACGTGACTGTCGCATACCCCATTACAACGTAACAAGTAACGGGAGGTGAAACATGTGCTGGCGTGGCAACTTGTAAAATATTCACTTTATCGTAGCCTAAATAGGCAAATAGATACTTAATAAATAACGAAACATAGGATTTGAGAAATATGTGAGTTAGAGTTATTATTAGTAAGTATTTACTAAAACGTCATACTTGCCCATGGGGAATTTCGATGTTAACATTGTAATGTTTACACTCAAATAAACGCGGTAAAATGTGTGCGATGGTCAATGCGTTACTACGAAAACTGATGATAATGGACGTGCGCCTGAGTCAATGAAATTATACTTATTGACTATTGTAATAGGTAGTTTTCGTAAATAATGAAAATATTACTTATTCTATTCCTGAATTACTATTGTTAGGTTAAGTTTGATAATGTTAAATAGAAACTATTGGAAGATTACAATTAAATTATAAGTGCTTTTCAGAATATTCATGTTATTCAAACAACTTAAATTTTTAAGATATTATTAGTATGCTACCTCATCAGTATGTTACCAGGTAGTCTCAGCAATACGGTGAACTAAGTTACTAAGACTGGTAGAATTGAAATAAGCAACAAATGTAGAGTTATTTCTGCTTCATAGTGCGAATTAATGTCAAAATGGCATTTAGTTTTTACTGCCATCAGTCCCATTATTGGTATTAATTTTATTATTGACATGTATTAGCATACTAAAGTTTTAAATTCGCAAAAAGCATATGCATTATGCATGCATACGCACTGTTGCATGAGTATGAAGTTTGAATGAATTTGTTTAGTTATTTAGTTGTTCAGTTTGTCACCGCCATTAAGTGACTAATGTTCTAAATGCTTAGCAAATAGTTCAACGTAATTGCATTGTGCATCGCAAAGCATTTTAGTTTAATCTCCAGGGCGTGGCCCTTAATGGATTGTTAAGACTGTTTCAAACAATTTGAAGAATAACATCTATTAAAACCTTTGTCATACATGTAAAAAGTATTCATCCACGCACTAGGGAAATTAGTTGAATCGTTTTTGTAGTTTTTATTAATTTAATCAATAACTATATGTTTTATTCCTGAAGGAATAAATCAACTTTTTATGGTGTCTATCTCTTGACCAAAATAACTAACTACCTTACCTAACTTAAGCGGTTTAGAAGCCTCAAGTGCGTCTGTAATTAATAGAGTATCGTACTTATAGATTTTAATAAAGTAGATAACAGATTAATAAGATTCTAAAATGTCTGGTATTAAAAGGTAATTTTAATTTTAACACATATTACCGGATTTTTTACAAGTATAGGTAGAAACTTCGACTAACCTCGTTCCATAGTCACAAAATAAACAAAACTCCCCGCATTTGGCAGTTTTACACAAATGTGATAACTATGTCACAGAAAATACTGCATTAACTACAATCAAATAACATTGACAATATATCGAAAATTTGTAGACAAATATAGGTATAGACAGTTTAGTTGTAGTCAAGGCTTTATTGTTATTTAATATTAATTTAATCGTTTGTTTATTAGAGATGTTGTGTTGAATTGTGTTATTCTCAACGAGTATATCGTGAGTTTAAAGATCGGTTGTGCATGAATAGATTTTTCTTTTTACAATTGACACCAACACTTTCTTGCTCGGGAAGGTAAACATCGTGAGAAAATTAGGTTGTGAAGTTAGTAGTGTGTCCGGCACGTACGTATAAGACAAGTGCAGAAATTCGAGTTAATTTTTAATTTTAGGTCCAAAATATAAATTTTATTGCGAAGATGAAGATCGTCAAATTCGAATAACCCGATATTGGCACGAACATGTAAAAAATGTTTAAATGATTTGTGTCTCTCTACTTCACGTTATTTACTAAAATATATAATAATAGGTCTTCTTCCAGTCTACGAACTACTACATCTATATCCTGTTACTTATCTTGAGATAAGATATATAAAAGAGATATATCTTTACCGACATTAACGTGCGTAAGTACGGTTCGGGTATGGTGTATGTTTGTTGACCTTGTTCTGGCATTTGTCCGATATCCGTGTGCTCAAAAATCAATATATAGTTAGGCTTCTTTGGTCCACGTTCCTACATCCTTGGTTTCTACAACATAACCTAACGCTGTCGCTCCAGTTGATCTTCGTTTTTTAAAATTTGCTCCAATCTAATTAGAACAAGTGAAATATTATTATAATCATAATTCTTAATTTTCACTGCTTATCAGAAATTCAGACTTAATTGCGTAAACCCTCGTATCTTGATTATGAGTAGGTGGAATAATTACACTAATTACTTTGCGATGCGAAAGTAATTTTGAGGTAAGAGAAAATTGTGAGTTAAATTGTATAATTGTGAATTAAATCATGAGCTCTTTTTAATACATAAAAATTTCTATTATAATAATATCGTAATCAATTGCTATTATATGTCTATAGCATATGAAGAAATGATAAAAATCTTAGAGTATACATTTGGGGATACAGAAAACGATTTTAAAGTATGAAGCAGGCTTCTCTGGCGTTTAGAATGCCTTCATATTCTTGAGAGTTTTAAAAAGCCTTCAAACATTAAGTTTCAATAAAAGATGTGGCAGTGTCGCTCTGCACAAATTTTGATCTTAAATTTATGTAGCACAGTGTTGCTGAATATTGTATGTCGCTTTGTGATGTACATTTTAAAGTGGTTTGCGGTAAGTTTTTGGTATTGAACCTGTATAAACCAAACTGCCTACAGGCTATCATTATGTATGTTAGGCGAGAAAATGGCGATCTGAATCGCTGAACTGAAGTCATGGAAGAATTAAGAAAAATATTATAAAAAGTTAGTGGTCTTGTGAAAACGGGTCAGCTTACCGTGTTACATTAATGGATTGATTATAGTTTGGTTTGATTGATTATTGGGTATAATAAAATATTAACTATTTTGAACTAAAATATATTAAAACAATACTATAAAATATTGAAATAAATGTTGGAAGATTGGGGTTTGGCTCTTTATTAACTGATTTAAATGTATGGGATAGATGTGGCTAGAATATTGTTTTTCTATCTATCTTTTTTAATGGCGTTTTGTAAGCAAAAACAAATTAATTGAATAAGCCAAACTTTACCCTTCGTAAAAATATAAATACAAATTTTGAAAAATACCATACGAAATTCATAAAGTTTGAATTAACGAAATGAAAATATTCAAAATACTAATTTCCACAATTGCCTGCACGCCAATTTCGCTCTGTGCCCCCAAAAGACACACTCAAATGGTATTTTCGTATCATAGTGAGTTAAAGTATGACATAAATTATAAAAAAAACAAACAAATGAACTCGTAATCACCTCATATTATTTTAATTATGAATTATCCTATTTAATTTTGGTATTTGTAATTATATAACATATTGCTACTCTAAATAATTCAAACATATTTTTATATTTATTGTATATTTTATAACATGAGACAAAAAAAGTATTTATTACAAAAACGCGCAGAGATAATGGCGCACTTGTCAAATACACTTCCTCGAAAACTGCGCAACGAATTTTTAAAATCGCTTTCCGTTGTAACGAAAGCGCGGAATAAATTCCAGTTATTTTTCCAAATTGTTGTTGGAAAGAATAGTACCATTTTGTAGATAGATTTATAAATAACGATTAGCAAAGAAGTCTACTAATGTAAAAAGTTCATCATGAGTTTCTAAATTTACGGACAGTGAGAGAATCCTGACAGAATTAGAGAGGTTTAATTTTTAATAAAATAGAGGCCAAAGGCTCACCTGCTGTTTAGTGACATCGCCACCCATGGACTCTCGGCAATATCAGAAGCAAGTGTAATATACTCTTGCTTGTCTGTGGCGCAAATCCTTGAAGTAAAAGCATACGTTTTAATTGGCACAATCTTGAATAGTTTGTCTTAAATATTTATGTTTTTGTCTTTAATAATGATGTTTTATATATTTAGTAATAACACGAAAAAAAACTGTACGGAAAGACAATATGAAAGTCACCCTCTAAGTCAAGATGCGGGCAAATTTACTTAATAATACAAAGCGTAGATAGCCATTAACTGACCACTTAGTGACCCCGATTGAATAATTCGTCAAAAGCCTTCACAAGGCAGTGGTTTAGACAGTCCTTTTGTTATCTAAGGATGTGTTTACTGAAGCGGGAATTGTTTCTTGTTTAGATGGGTACTTAATGCTAATGCCCATACTGCCCATATACTTAAAGATCGGTTTAAGTAGTCTTTTAAACGTAGTGTTTTGTTTTTAAAGCAAAAATAAATTAAAAAAAATTATAAATAAAAGTGCTAGGAGGTCTTTTACCGGTCAACCCCAAATGCCTTGATTTGATTTTGATGTGATACAAAGATTGTGGTTGATCTACTGTAAAATATTTTGTGTAAGATAATGTTTCTTATTGTTTGTTCACAAGATATAACATGTGGTTAAATGATAAAATGAACCATTCATTGTAGCGATCATGATTACAGAACCGTGGATTACAATTTAATTTTTAATTAAATTTTATAATGTTTTTTTTTTTTTTTTTTCTGCGTTTATTTGCAATCAGCCCCAAGGCTATGAGCAAATTTTTTCTGTGGTGCTGTCATGTGGAGTGACTTCCCATTGGAAGCATCTACTCATCGCTGTCTAGAGCTACTGCCGGTCTTCTAGCTCTAGAACATGGTGACGTTTTAGTCGACTCACATACTGTCTAATGGTGAGTTGGCGAGCAAGTTTATTCGGGTGACAGCTTAACCGCTCTTTGTATTTAGCTGCCAGTCTCCGGATTTCCTCTTTGATTGTTCTCATGTTAAGGTGCTCGTGAACTTCATTGTTTGTTATGTACCAGGGTACTTCTGCAACTGCTCTTAGGATCTTGTTCTGTTGTCGCTGGAGTATGTTTATGTTGGTATCACTTGCGCTGCCCCATAGTTGGAGGCCATATGTCCAAATGGGCTTAAGGATGACTTTATATATAAGAAGTTTGTTATCTAGAGAAAGTCTTGAGTATCTTCCTAGCATCCAGTAAAGGCTGTTGTACTTTAGCTGTAGCTCCTGCTTTTTACATTTGATGTGGTGCCTCCACGTTAATCCACGATCAATGTGTAAGCTATAATGTTTATAGAAAATTAATTATAAGTAACTAATATTCTTGTAACATAACATATAAATACATACACTAAAGTTTTATTTGTTCAAAAAATACAATAAATACGACTTATTACAGTTAAAGTAGGAAGGCTAGGAGGGAATTTGAACCTTCATTAAACAGAGAAAGTTCATGAGTACGGTTTATTGAATTCCATACAACACGGTAAAGGTATTGAAATTCCAACATGAAATGAGAACATTATGAACCTGCCTGACTATAGTCACGCACCTTATCCTTTCCAGGTTTTATTTTATGGATAGCTGTTTCCCGCACCCATTCCCTTGTAAAAATCTAGCTAAACGCATTCGCTCTATGATCAATGAATTTCAATATTTTCGCATTAACTTGCATTCATTCACACACATACACAAAGCAATTTTTTTTTAAATTAATTTTTTTTTTTTATATATTTCTTTTATTATTATATTTTTTCTTTTATGTATTTTAATATTATATTCAGTAGATCACACAACCTTTTTGTGCCTATCCCTAAATTTACGTTGTACTGCCAATGTTCGACAATTAATAAAGAACTTCCGTTCCGAGTTTTATTATATAACGATGTTAGACACTAGCTTTCGTAATGCTCGTAGCGTCAAAGCAAAACTCATAACAGACAATAAGAAAAAGAATCTGCTTAGATGACAACAGTAATATCATTTATTAAGGTATCATTTAATGTGATGTATTGGCAATTACGAGAAGAATCAAGAACAATAATTCCGTCTTTGAAAGTATTGTAATATATCAACGGTTTTCCTTATTGAAAAAAAGCTTATTTACTTGTGAATAAAACGTAATGAAATAAAAGTATTGTTATACATGGCCACTGGCGTACCAATTGGTAAGAGTAGTTACGTTCCGGTAAGGTATGGTGTGCCATGGTGTATCAGCCAGTTTACAGTATCTACTTCACTAATTATTTCTATATAGGAAAGTAGGCCAGGCTAGTTTTTCAAAAACGAAACAATTTTCGTCAGAAATCAAACCTAGGGATTTGGTGGTTATTTTAAATGAAAGAACAAATCAGTGAGTACGAAGGGGAGTCAGAATCAACATTTCATTACGTTATCGTTCGACACACGGAACCAGTAGAAAGTAACTGAATTAGAAATAAAACATTTCTTTGGAGTTTTTATATGGAACATCTAAACATGTTGCTTAACGCATTGGTAAGTGGTAATTAGATGACAAAGTTATGTTTATAATATTTACCTATATTATATTTGGTAGCGTAATTGGTTTATGTGTTACCCCTACTTTAATTTAAGTAAAATGTTTAACCAATGTAGTAACCACGATTGCTGTAAGGCCCTCGAAACTAATGTTAAGAAAATTTATCTGCATGCACCAATTAAATAGGTTTAATTCTTATATTTGTGTTATAGGCAATATGTAAGGAAACAACATAATAAAAATACAGTAACAAGTACATTGTCACCTCATTAGTATCAGTGTAATGAGACAAGAAGTTCACCCGTTACCGATAAGGCGGGCGGATACGCTTCCGGTGTAGGGCGGGCGGATGGCCTTATCTAACCCGCTCGAGCATCCGACAAATATTGTATCTTAATTTCTAAAATTCAAGCTGGAGTGAATTTGTATTAGGGACTAACTTCGTATTAATAAAATCTTGCATCAAATTTGGGTGAAATTGCATAAATATTGTCTCATTGTTTGAATTTTTTGGACGATATCTATGTTTTATAAAGAATTATTGTTTACAAGACTTTGTATACAATATTAAAGGTATAGGTGTATAAACTAGATAAAGGTATTTACCGAGTCAACGACAATCAAATGCAATGTTAGGCGGCTAATTAAATAATATACTGTAAGCGATGTTTGTAGATTCTATTCCGCTCTTAGAATCCAGAGATAAAAGTTAAATAAATTGTGGCTTGAATGACGTAAAGTTGCGATGCATAATTTGAGTTATATTTTCTATTTTTTGAATACTGATAATATAATACTTATAAGACTTGTTTAATTTTTCTGCATACTTATAAATATCAATTTTTATATGCAGTTCTGTTGTTTTTATTCAACTTAAAATGGTGAAATAAAAGAATTTTTAGAATAATATCAACATCATCTTATTGGTTTAAAAAAATATGTAGACATAATTTTCGTTACTGTTAATGCGTGTTTTTAATAGGAAAACTTTATAACTATGAAAATTGCTATTTAACTAAGTTTACCTGCTCATAATTGTCTGTGGTCCCATCTGGCATGAATTACAAGGGATCACTAGATATAATGGTATTTTGTAACAAAACTCGTTACGAACACTACCGCTTCTCGCCATTCATATATGACACATTTATGAGTTGCGTAATTTGATCGCAATTATGAAATATTTGACTATAAAGGTGTTCCTGTGGGTTGGGACCGTATTTATAAAAGAAAAAGAGAAGAATCAAAATTTAAGTAATTACCGCCCAAAATGGAGAAATTATCATAATTATGTGGGATCTCTCTGCATCTTCTAGCGCATTTACCGTGAAGTGTGTTCAGCGGAGTTGTTCGGACTAATATCAGCAGCTAGCAATCATCGGACGTCAAGGCAGAATACAAAATACCATCCGAATCACCCTGACGTCCGTCGTTTCACAACTGAGCGTTTCTTAAGGCAATTTCTGCCGCGCACCACGACTATGTTGAACCAGCTGTCCACTGAAGTATTTCCGAACCAATTCAACTTAGGGTCCTTCTAGAAAAGAGCGTACTTATTCTTAAAAGACCGGCAGCGCCCTTGCTAACATAAGGTCAGCCCGTTTGCCTCCTGAACATAAAAAAAAAGATTTTTAACTCTTTTCAACTCTTTAAATTTTATTATTATTTTAATCTCATTAACATTAATCATTTTATTTTGAGAACTTATTTTTAATTTTTTTATTAATAATAATTTATATAATAATAATAGTAATAGGTAATAACAAAATAATAGGTTGGACTGAGAGATAACACCGTAAGTTGGGATTTAATTGAGAAAATATTTTTTTAAGCACATACCGTGTAATTATGTCTAAAACTTTTAGGATGCTCACTCATTGTGCTTGTATCGTGTAGGCGTGAGACACAAAGGAATGATTCGTTATGTCTAACTTCTCAAAAGGGCATAATCTCCAATCTGAATCTAGACAGGTCGTAATTGAATTTAACCCAGCTCAAAGCACACACGGTGTTTGATGTTTCAAAGCTTAATTCCAGAATACATAAATTCAATTGTTTTGTTGAGAATACTTTTAAAGTCTCAGTCTAAATTCGGCTCATCAGGTCACGTCATAATTCGGGTTGAATTCGCAAGTTTTAGTTTTGTTCACAGTTAATATTACATAAGGCATCAATTGTTTCTAGACGTAACATATCTATCTCATTGACAGAACAATTGAAAAATTTAATAAACATTGTCAAACTTGTATGGAAAGGTAAACGACAGAAGTATGTTTTTTTTAAGTTACGCATACACCACATACCGAAAATCAATGTGGAGAACCGCTTGAGAACGCCAAGATTGAAAAAAATTTGTAGGAGGTATAGATAGATATAATAAGTATAGATAGGGACTATCTATTGTTATATTACTGTAGGCATATGTACTCTATATTAAGTATTTAAGCTAAACGAAAATTTAAGCTAAAAAAGCCTATAATGCTTTTATATTTTATTTATTTTATCTATCTCATGACTCAGGGTTAAAACGCTTAATATACTGCTACAGCAACACAGATTCATATCTGAGTAATAGATTCAAATCACATTCAGATATAAATATACGAAATTTGAAGAACTGATTTGTTCTGACGTTTTGAACCGCAACCTTCAGCTGGTATAAAGAGCGTGAGGCCGACATTTAATTAAAATTACAAAAGAGCTCAACAGTTTACAGATTAGTATCGGTTGCACCGAGCTGACGTTCCATTGTTTCAACTTTGAAAACTTCATTATCTCTCTACCGTTTTCGTTGGTTGCATTTTTGAGGTGTTAATACATAAAGACAAATTGTGTTTTTTTAATCCTTTTATTATCCACTAACTGTGCTTTAGTCATGTTTCAGGATGTCATGCGTAGGAGAGTCTAATGGTCGCCAATACAAGCTTTTTTGTAAAACAATAAACTTGGAGATTGACAGTGGTAGAGAGTTTATTGCCAGTTCTTCTCGCCTTCTCGCTTTGAAATAAAAAAAGTTTTTTTGTTGACATATAAGTGTTGTACATAAGACGTGTGACGTGTAATACATAAATAAATTATATTTTGTTTACTTAGGAATTTTCATTAATATTTGAGCTAGGAAATGCGCAATTTCTATTGTCTTAAGCTTATTACAATTAATTATATGTTTTTAGCAATTATTTAATAAATTACCGTTTATCGATATTCGGGCGTTTCATGAAAGATACTGGCATATAAGTGCATTAAAGATTCACATCAGAAGAGCCCAGAAGACTAAAATTAGAACGTCTGTCTGAAGGCGACGTGTATTTCGTTGGTCTTATTATAATATTAATAATATAATTCTCACGTAAAAAAAAATTTAATTTTGTAAAAAGAAATAAAAATTCTGAAACGTTATTTAATTATGTCTGCAAAATTTTTCTAACATCCATTGCTACCGTTGCTAATTTAAGTCCAATAGACACTTATTCAGTTAATTGGACTGTATGTTGTCATATGCGCATGGAGAAAGGTGTGGGTTACATTCCATTATGTGACATCAAACAAAAGGACATTTAATGACCTTAAGTTCATGACATCATATTTCACACGATATTGTAATAGATAATAAAAAGTTTTTTTTATAGTTTCTTCCATCAAACGGCTTAATGTGCATAAAATCCAACTTCGAATTTACGCTTTCAATTTACGACTGTATAAAATAAAAATCCAGACGAGGTACTGTGGCCGAGAATTGTAAAGTCTGACGTATAATTTATGAAATTATAAAATATTTCCTAGAGTAAAATCTATCGAGTTTTATGACGATTTCTTAGGTTTGTACTTGTGTGCGTGTTCTTAAGACCGTTTTACGATGTTTATTTTATTTGTCTTATGACTTATTTGAGGTTTATCTTCAATGAACATAAAAAAATCCCTGTCGGCTTTTGTTGCAATGTGTGTTCCCATCAATTTCACTGAGTATTCAAAGGCAGTTGACGACTGACTGTAGATTATAATATTTAAAGATGTTAGTTTAATAAAGGGTAATATAGATTTAGGTTAAAAGTTCTTTCAATATGTTCCCGCTTATATATAAAGTATGTTTTAAAGAGAGATAGATCAGTGGCACTACCACCCTTTTAGGTCAGGGCCTCAGATGATTTCTGTATATGTTACATGATCATTTGTCACTCTAATGGGTAAGTAGGTGATCAGCCTCCTGTGCCTGACACACGCCGTTTCGCACGCTGGAGCCACTAGGCCAACACTGCTCTAAAGTATTTTAAAACGATTTTATTAACCTAGTGGTGACTTTTACCTAACCTAAAAATTAGGTAAAAGTCACCACTATGCAACGATATTCCTTGATGAAAAACTACGTCAAGAAATGTTGTGGCTTCTCTCTACTGCACTGTGGGGGACATCGAACCTAAAATAGTTGCGAAGCATACGTTAACTATTACTTCAAGAGGAACCATAACATATTTTACTTTCTAAATTATACTAAAAACACTTCGGACGTCTAAATTACTCAAAGCAAAACGTAGTCGAAATAGGGAAAATTATTCTTGCCGTATTTGTGGGAAAATATTGTTGCCGACACCGAACACTTCGTAATATCGTATAATTTTATAGCATCACGTACCTACTGGAATGGTAATTGTTTCGGTTTAGGTTTTGTATAATATTTTTTTGGGGAAAAGTTGAAAATACATAGAAGTGAATTGCATAATGATTGTTAGAAGTACAAATCACTGAATAATTATCTATCTATTATAATGGTTTTTTTAATATAATACGAAATTTATCAAACCGTTCCTTTCTCTATACCTATAGAGATCTATAGAGATTAAAAGATCTATAGTGTACTTTTTGAACAAACGATAATTTGTAAAAATTATAAAAACAGTGATATATGGTCATACGGAACACGACAAGATTTTGAATATTTGATTAGATGTCCATGCAATTGAAGCCTTATTTTTACACAGAAGTAATGTTTTCGTCCAAAGACCAAACCAAGACAATCTTTTTATGGATAAATATTATATAATATTAACATTTCCTTGGAGTTATCTGGTTATGTCTGTTGGCTTTACAATTAATATTCTACATATTGAGTTAAATAACAACTTTGAACGTATGTATTTAACAGTTTGATAAAATATATAGTACCATTTGTTTGTCATATCGTAATTTAAAATTAATTCCCCATATTTCCTTCGGCATACACAATTTATATTTTGTAGGAAGCTCATAAATTGCACATGCACCCGATCTCATAAAATTACTCAGTGAGTAAACAATGTTGCATCGTTAAATTAAAATATTTATCGTCATTCGCTTTTTAAAATAGATTCTACAATAAGGGAACTCGGTAATCAAGCAATAATGATAATCTAGTGGCGCTACTGTCTTATATGGGTCATATGTGATTTTCTTCAGATTGCGTCCGCTTTTTTTATTTTTTTTAGAGACAAGTAGGACCTCTTTGTGCAGGACATATGTCATCCATTTTAATTTCTTTACATTGTTTTCTTCATTGTATCGATCGAGTGTTAAATGCCCTCATAGAAAAAGAAGTTCATTGGCTGGGCTTGATTCGATCGCACATTTAGGGCACTTTTAACTTCTTAGGAAGTTATTATAGTGTTTGTACCAAATCACGTTAACGTCATTTCGTATCGGATCAGCTATAACAATAAACTACAAGCTAACTCCTTATCAGAATGCCAAATCGTAAAATGACTGCCTCATGACTGATTTGAGCGCGACTGCCGCTGCGAAAACCGCTGTGAGAGTTCAAAAAGTGAGTTACAGAATTGCAAGGCAGATCACGATCACATCCACCTGAAAAAACAAAAATAGGTGCAAAATTTATAAACACAACCAAGAAACTGATGTCAAAACGCGAACAACAACTTTTATATCGGAACTCGGAGTACCGAGCTGGGGGATGTTGGCAAAAAATAATAAAAGTATATTTGAAAGTTTTAAAAAGGAAAGAAGGGAGAAAAAATGACAACATCCTTACGGAAAAGTTGGTATGTAGATCACAGAATTAATACTATTTAATATTACCTCGAACGGCAAGACCGTCGGCCAAGAAAGCTTATCAAAAGCTGAATAGAACAAAATTATAGATACCATCTCTACTTGCCAGACAAAATGAACGTTGTACCAAAGGTCACAGATATTTTTCCAGTATTTATATTTATTGTTTTTGGATGTTGATTGTTGTTGTATTATAACTTTATTTTTATATTTTAAAAATAGTGTGTATTTTGATTCACCGCCTATAAAATTTTCGGCAAAATGTTTGAACATTTAATTAAAAATATCGTAGGTCTGTTTTCATATGCTCAAAAATCCCTAGTTTATATGCAGAAAAATATACACTTCCTGGTTCCGCACACTACTCACATCCTAATATCGCAATAAAAAGAGATGTAATAAATTTTTAGATTAATTAGTTTTGGTCCACTCAAAATCAGACACTTGTTACTGGTGACAGCAACTTAAAGCTGAGTTGGGCCCATTTTTTTATTATTCATTTATAAGTACTATGCTTAAAATATGACTTTATAAATTTTACACACATACACATAAAAAAAATTATTATTATGTACTCGTATGTTTTTTCCTTTCTTTAGTAATTAGTTAATACGCATATATAGCTCTTAATAGAACAAATCTCATGACCTCTATTACCTTGTAACATAGAACAAAATAGTCATAATATATGCGCTAGCTTCGCTCAATAGAACCACTAACCGCAGTCGAGAGCAAAACAAACATGGCTTGTGGTCTGAGTACTTTCGCCTTAACATATAAGAGATAGCGGGTTAAAGCTAATTTATTCAAAGTTGGTTAAAGACGTAACCACAATGGCCATCGGGCAGATTTCTGAGTCTGTTTCATTAAATACATTCAAAGAAAGTGATCAGCGTTCTGTGACAAATTGAAACATCGTTTTGCGCCGGAAATCTTAGCTAGGATCCACGAAGTCATACTATCTACTATCTACTATTCATGTCAAACTTTCAAGTACATGAGTAAACATATCGGAAAATTGAAGCATAAACTCTAACGAGCTGTCCTTTGTGTAGGCTTTGGCGGGTTTTTTAAGGATATCATTGAAAAACATGTCATGTTCTATTCCTGTCAGAAGCGGAAGTTTTCTACGTATAAATAATAATATATAGATATTGACTTTGTCTGTATAGGACCGAGAACTAGCGATTACATACAACACTAAATACAGTACTTTAGTTTTAGGACTCCGATATTTTCTTTTCTTGGTTCAAATAGTTTAATTCTTCTATAGTTTTTTATTTTATGGTTGTTTGTATCAACACTGATTATTGTATTTACTTGATTTCACTGGTCATGTCCACATGTTATAGGGTCGGCACCGCTTTTTATATTTTTGTAGGTATGTATGTCAATTTATATCATGTGTTTGTTCTAATTTTGTGGTCCAAATAAAAAAAAAGGACTCATTCTTAGGCAAAATAATACCTGTTAAAACCCACCCAAGTATATAATGTAAATCTAGAACCCTTATTTATTATCCGACACTGAATTACGTTCACGGCACGAGACAAATGGGATAGAAGGCAATGGTCCAGAAATAATGTAACATCTTTTCAATACAAATATATTCAAAGGAAGGTTTATCGGCTCTTTATGCCCATGTTTAAACCAACTGATGTAAACCATCAGTTAGCAGGTAACATTATTCATGAAAACGATTTACTTAAAAATATCTGTTATGGGCTTAGTAATTAATTGCTTAGAAATTTTTAAATAAATTGTCTTTGCACAAAGACACAATTTAACGCTACGATCTAGCCTAACTTAAGACTAATAAGAATTTTAAGTCCAAGCCAATTT
The DNA here is from genome assembly GCF_905475465.1 of Pieris napi. Lineage (NCBI taxonomy): Eukaryota > Metazoa > Arthropoda > Insecta > Lepidoptera > Pieridae > Pieris > Pieris napi. The sequence goes on along the minus strand of NC_062239.1, from coordinate 13,147,752 downwards.
ACTAAAAAGGATATTTAACACTACTTACAAGTAGTGTTTCCCAACCTTTTTTGTGCCATGCCCCACCTTAGCCCACCTAAAAATTTTTATTTTAAAACGTAATATATATAATATATTTTTTTTATTATTCGCTTAAGAAATTTAAATGAAAGGTTTTACTAAGAAATCAGTGTAAGAATGAAAGGTTTATCTACGAAATTGTTTACGAAACAATAAGTAAATTTTCAATATATATATATATATATAATAATTGCAAATGATGTGAATCATGTTTTTTTTATATTAATTTAAAAAAAATTGTTTATTCATTATAATTTATTGAGATCCTTGCGCTTGATGCTTGCTGTATATAGATTTTATATTAGGTTCCAATTTGGTTAGCTTCAGTCTCAAGTCTCCTCGTTGTGTTATATCCAGCTGATTTCGATTGCCCCCTTAACAATCAAATTGCCCCCCCTGTGGGGCGTAGGCCCCACGTTGAGAAACACTGACTTACAGTCTCTATTAAAGGTAAAACTAGATCAGTGCATAGTCTCCTATTTTATCACTTACCACTGTTTAGCCTTTAGTTTTAGATTTATGTTCACTAACACTAATTCGAAAGTATATCACAATCATACGAAATGCAAACAATAAAAATAATACGTTTCCTGTTCTTTGGTTTAACATTCTCACTCCCTAGGCAGGTCTTTCCTACACAGTTGGGCCTATCCCATTAGTAAATGACTTGTAAAAAAATGCGCAGGAACGTATACATATGCGGTTAAGGGCGTGTCCTGGCTGAAACAAAATACTTTTTCCGCACTTCGCGTGTGCCTTTAATACAAGAAGTTATTTGCTATCACATAAAGTATAATAATAGCATTAGTTTGTACTAATACGTGATCTTCTAAGTTGTTTGTGAAAGAGTTCGTCAAAATTCAGTTCTCCTTTGCAAACAAAAACTGAGCTCGCAGTACCTTGTGTTAGACTATTATAAGGTTATAAGAAGGTGGCAACCCTGAGTAATTTAATATGAAAATTGAGGACCCTAGGACCTTTTGTCTAATATTATTCATCCCTTTTTATTACGCTTATATTTCTTTTGTTGCCCGGCAAAATGACGGAATTATTTCTCAACGTCAATGTGAAAACCCCGTAAACCCCAATGAGAGTATGGGTGTACGCATTCTGCCGTATACTCTTCTATTTTGTAAAAGCTTTCCATTTCAAAACATGTTTTGTTTTCCTACCTTAGTTGGTTATTCTAAATTTAGTTTGCGGAAATCATTTAACCAAACAGAAACTTTACATTATTAACTATATTCGCTTTGATATTATCATACTTATCAACAGACTTAATCTTATTCAATTAAAAGCACTCAATGCTGTTAGTATAGTTACGTAGATCACAGTTTTTTATGGGGCAAAAAAGGTCAATTTCATCGTATTAATCTCTTTACCACAAAGTCATAAGAACGACCGCAATAGTAGCTCATGTGAAACATAGAGACATCCCTCGGTCAGAGTGGCTTCGCATCTAATAGCCAGACAAATATCTAGGCCCAGATCGGTTTGAAAACAAAATCAAATATTTAAGTTGGGTTCAGGATTTCCTCAAGCTATAGGCGACGGCGTCCATAAAATTACATTTAATGTCGAGAATCGTAAATAGAACTCAGTATGAAACGCCTTTTTCATGTTTAGTAATTTTAATAGTATAAAAATATTTTGTATCTTCTCTTCAGCCTAGTAATTGACATGTTGGACTGCAGAACATGCAAGCAATATCGATGCAAAATAAAGCGCATTTGTTCTTGTAGGCAAGTGCTTGTTAATTACCTCCAAAAGGGTTTCCTCTTTCAAAATCTTGGGATTTAATAATTGCGTCGCATTATTGTATTCTGCGATTTCGTCAGCATCTTAGTTGTTTTCCTGGATCTTAAAGTGAAAAGAAGTAATATTCTATGTATACCTAGTTTCAAAATATGTTTTTCCTTTTTGTCAAAGCTCAGTCAAATGGCTTTAATTTCCGGCAAAAAATATTGCGTTTCCATTCCCAAAGCTACCTGTCAATAAACATATTGCTTGTTCTATGCCACACTGGCATACGCAAACAGAATAGAAAGTTAATCAAATATTTTCTTTTAATATCCTTTTACATTACCAAGAGACGTAGAATGAATTAGTGATAATTCCCCCACGAAGTAACTACTTCCGGCAAGTTGTTTGTGCATTCATCAAGTTGAATCTAGCTCCGGTTTCAACTCGCCCAAACTAGCCCTAACTAGTCTGAACTAGTTAACATGTTGTGGCTATGTTCTAAGAACCTAGAAAACGTATAAGGGTTCTTGCAGATGAACTAGCAAGAGTTGTGTGTATATACCTTTATAAATTTATATTTAATCGAGTATGCCCATTGGTCATGGTCACTATTATGTACCCTTTACCAGGTAAGTACAAGTATGAGCAGTGTTGGCTTAGTCGTAGGTTCGATCCCCGGCTGTGCACCAATGAACTTTCTTTCTATGTGCGCATTTAACATTTGTTCGAATGGTGAAGGAAAATATCGTGAGGAAACCGACATGTCTTAGACCCAAAAAGTCAACGGCATGTGTCAGGCCCAGGAGGCTGATCTACTTGCTTATTAGATTGAAAAATGATCATAAAACAGATTCAGAAATCCGAGGCCCAGACTAAAGAGGTTGTAGCGCCATTGATTTATTTTATTTATTACCAGGTAAAAAATTCAATTATGTTTAATAGAATTTTTATTTACAAAATTGAGGTGGTTGCGAGACTTCAGTTACCAGGTAAATTCTAATAATGATAGTAATTTGGATTTCAGTATAATTTAATTCCAGATTTCCAGATGGCGGTTGGAGGTGTTTAAACACCCCGTGATACAAAAAATAACACGTAATGCTCTTAGTTCTACCTATGCTCTCCTGGTACTATCGTCGTGTCAGATCCAACACATCATAATATGAGATTTATGGAAGAGAGAGTATGTTGAATGTAATGCATATGTGAGAAGTCTGAAATGAGTCGCGATGGCCGAGATTCCCGACGACATTTTTACCTGCGTTGGTGACAATGAAAATGAAAAACATTGCTGTCGATATAAAATCAGATTTCAATATTCATTAAATTTTTCATTACAAGAACCGCCGACGCGTACATTTTGTTTCGCTCTGAATATTGCATTTTATGCACTTCGAATTTTTTTACGTTCAAAGTACGGTCCACAAAATATTGGGCGTTTTAGCTTCATATGTTATAAAATTACTCTTGTTGAATATGATGTACCACTTAAGCTTTTATAAAAAAATATTACAAATTTAAGATGGTATATCATTTTTTTCGTTGATTTCATGTATTTTGGCAAGATTTTTTCGACCTCTCTAATAATAATCATTATATATTTCAGTCCAATTACATATAACTGTAAAATATAAAGCACCTTTGGTCGTTTCTCACAGCTAGCATCGGCATACTGGGCGTTTTCATATTGAATAACATTCAGTTTCGCGGTCATTTGGAAGGGAAGGCTAAATTAGCCTCTAAGAAGCTTAGAGTGCTCAGTAAGGCAAGACGATATTTCACTTCGGCCCACTGCTTACAACTGTATAAAGCGCAAACTCAGCCACACATGGAGTACTGTTCTCATCTCTGGGCGGTAGCTCTCCAGTGCCAGCTTTATCCACTTTTGACGACCGTATTCAACGTTTTGAATTGTCGACGTCGACACTACTTTCAGAGCGGCATGATCCCTTGACGTTGTGTAGAGATGTTAGGACTCTCTGCATCTTCTACCACATTTTCCACGGAGAGTGGTCAGAGAAGTTGTTCGGATTAATACCTACATCATCGGACGGAGACAGAATACGAAATTCCAACTGTATCACCTCGACGTCCGTCGTTCCACAACTGATCGTTTTTCAGGTAGTTTTTTCCGCGCACCACCACTACGTGTAACCAGTTGCCTACCAATGTATTTCCGAACCAAGTTTACTTAGGAACCATCAAGAAAAGAGCGATCCAATTCTTAAAAGGCCGGCAACGCACTTGCGAGCCTCCTGGCAATGTGAGTAATTTTTTTTATATTTAGTATAAACATTTTTGAGTTTATCGTGTTCAAACGTAAACATCGTAGGTAAGTTTTTGCATTAGTAAAATAGGATTTTGTTTCAATTTGTGTTAAGAGAAAAAAGCTTCATTTACAAAGGAGTTTGGAAGAAAAGCCATAACCATTTGTACTGTTCACAAAACAATTCGATTCAGATATTTTCACGCAAATCATTGAAATGGCCGGCGGTGCTGGCTATCGACGTGTCGCAGGCAGCCTAAGAACTTGGACGCTCTCCAAATTGTTAGTTTCTATTTATTACTAGTTTTAAACGGCAAAAGTTTTGATGTTACAAATATTTATTGTTTAAATGACCATCGTTTAGCGTGTATACTTTTAACCACTTGTGACTTCTAATGTGTTAGGCAATAGGCCCGTTGTCAAACAACACCGATACGAAAATGGAGGCCTGGGCAGACGAAGTGTTTCTTTATATTAACTAGCCCCTTATAATAAAAATCCTTCTCTCTTACATCTCTTTCTGTCTTCTGTGTTTACGCTACATTGAAAAGAGATCAATAAGATTAATTCTATAGAAATATTCGAAATCAGGCTTAGAAATTAATTTGAGACAGATATAAGTTATTTGTACAATTTAAGTCGTTAGTAGATTCGTTAATTACTACGCCAATCAAGTGTATTCAGGCCAAAGCCACAAAATTAACAAAAATCGATGCAATTTAAATGGAACGATAGAAGCGATCTTTGTTCGTAGTACTTTAAAAGCGTTGTAGTGTGAAGATTGGATTGGAAAAAATAGTTGAAACGAATTTGTATTTATGAAGTGCATACGCGTTGCTGGATCCGAGTGTTTGTGACTGATCTGCCACTTTTTATATTATTTAAGCTGTTTTATAAGGATTCACTTCAAAGCATTAATTGCCACCTGACTCGGCTTTTTGTAAGCTCATTTGTTTCATAAAAAAACTGTCACAGTTACGTATAAGCAACATTAAAGAGAACTTAGAGTTACAAACATCAAACTAAATAGATTTTATTTATTAGCAATTAGTAGTGACAAAAAACTTTTATATTTTCTTTGCTTGGAACACTTTTATCATAAAAAAAAAGTTTTAACACTTTATAATTAAAATAACATGTGTTTTGTTTGTGATATCTAAAATATTTTATAACTTTCGCTCAACACACCAAAGAATGGTGTGCTTGTAATTTTTAGTAACATACTTAATAATGTATTTATTTTTATTTTTTTTACAGTTAAATTTTTTTATGTTTGTGTTTAAGTGTGTATTCCCTTTTTTGGCTGATATGTAATTGCATAGATATTAATTTTACAACTAGTTGTTGGAATATTGATAATTCGAATCAATAGATTAAGAAAATATATGCTTGGAGCATTAGTTTTATTAATTCTAACTCGCACATATATATATTTAATTGGTTTTTTATATCGAAACCCTTAAACATTTTACGAAAGTGTTTTTTGTGCGATGGCTTGCTTGGCGCCAAAAAGCAAAGTTTTCCACAGAATTTTCAACCTCTAGCGACAGATTCGTTTCCTTTTTCATTGGATAAAAAATATACATAAGAATGTGGAAATAATCGTTAAAATCAACCATATTTGAAGCTGTTAATAATAATTTTTAAATAATAAAATTACCCAAAATGAATTAATAAGTTAAATGGAATACTAAGTGAAAAAATAAATATCATACAAAATGAAATTACTTCATAATGGCTTTATACATTGAGAAAAGCAATTTCTATGAAGAGCTACGTATTTCAAAGAGGTTCTTTAGCATTAAGAATTCGCTAGTTTCTTTGCTCTTTTATATCAAGCCTTCCTATTAATATTATAATAACGTCCTGTTCTTAAATGGTAAAGGCTTTGTTTGTTCTTTAACATATAGTTGACTGTATTTTTTCATTGAACGTTGGCCTCAATGTTGTGCCTACTTTATGGCTCATTTTTATTTACAGGCTAGCAGGTGACCAGCCTTCTACGTCTGTGTCTAAGACATGACGTATTCTTCACGATGTTAACCTTCCCTGTCTTAGCAAGTGTTACCCGTTAATGTTAATTTGTAAAAATCTAAAACTAATCAAACCCCTTACAACTGCTCAGGTGCTAATTAAAGAATAACGTTGGCGCCTGCTCTATAGTACCGATGACCTCAGATTTTTTTTTTAAATTGGTTTTGGGAGTGTCTAATATGTCTTAAGATTCAAAGTAACGTAATTTTCGTTTATTATTAGACAAGATCGTTAGCAGAGTCTGCAATGAATTGCATCTGACATAAACGTTGATCCTGCCGTTGATTATCTACGTTACGAAAGCAGATTAGAGGTGATTTCTTGAATTAAGGTTAGGTTCTATATATTTAGGATTGCACTTAAAGCAAAGTGAATAAAATTCCCTCAGCCAATTGTAAAATATTTTTCGTCTGAAGTTCTATTAACTCACAATTTGTGTCTGCTTAATTTGTTTCAGGCAGGTCTGTGATCGTCATTCTGTGCGAAGAAAAAATAATTGATTTTTAATGAGATGTCCATTTTGACATTTACTCTTCGGATTCTTACCTAAGGCTGAATTTCATAATTGGACGACTGCATGCAAAATTCCACCTGCTCCACGATGACTTCTGGCGTTCCATGACTGAGCGCTTTTTAAGACTTATACCCTGCACAACCACTTTATGGAACCAGCTGCCAGTCTTCAAGTGAATAGCGTACCACTTAAAGGCCGGCAACGCACTTGCAAACCTCCTGGAGTGTGGGTGTCCATGGACGGCGGTAAACACTTAACCTTATGTGATCCGCCTGCTCACTCCCATAATACATCACTATAATAAATAATAATAATAAAGTCACTTTAATTTCATACTGTTAAAAAGTTACATCAAATTAGTGTTATTTTTGTTATTATAGTCATAGTCTACGTTAGTTATTGTTATTTCCATTACTTTGTGTTCTGGACGCTTTTTGGGTAAATGCCTCCTCCTGAACTTTCTCTTTTGATCTGTTCTTAGCTTCCTCCATCCATTTCTCCCCAGAAACCTTAATAAATCACTATATATCATTTAATTATTTCAATGTCCACGTTTCTTCTAAAAGTTGGGACGGGTCATAATAAATATAGAGAATCTTTAAGAGAAAATTCTCTCTCAATTCACTGATGTTAAGGCATGTGAGATAATGTTGAATACATTGATGGGGAGACTGATAGGATGAATAGGGCTTAAGGAGGCTTATTTCTTAATGGAAGTGAGCGTTTTCTAATTTTATTTAGGATTCATTAAATCGGATTGTGATTTACATTTTGGGTTTCTTGTGAAACGGTAAATTGGCGTTGTATAAACATATCGTGTTTTGTCCTATAAAACAATTACACGTTGAATTGAAACTTCTTCGGTTTTTGAAGTAAAAATTGTATATTTATTATGTAAACTAAAAACTCTTAGGTACTAAAAGAGATTCATTTTTTGGAGCATGCATTCGACTGCGTCTTCAAATGCATATATGAACGAACGAGAAGTGTGTTACTGTACAACTGATAAGGATATCACATGGGATTCAAGAGATTTAAAAAAAATATATAAATATGTATAGGTATGTGTATTTTAACTTTTCTTTAAGTGAAATTACATTTTCCCTACGCTATGTCTAAAGTGTCATGGAAATTAACGAGTTCGAATCACGGCTCTGAACTAATGGGCTTTTCTTTATATTAAGACATTTTCTTTCATTAACAAAAATGACCTGGAGGTTGTAACGCCTTTGGTTTTTTATTTGTACAAAAAACAATATACATTAAAATTTGTTTATATTATTTTAATATATAAATTACGTAAAATATTCAAGGATCGTACAGCAGAGGGAGTAATTTAATGCTCACTTGCCAATGTTGGCTGGTTGCCAACGGAGCCTGAACCATAGGAAGTGTTATAACAAGATGTTTTTTAGTTGTTCAGCAACTTTCGATATTGCATGAAAAGTTTTCCTTAGCTGTGGCGACGGATGTGAATACTCATAACTATGACATTGTCTGGATTTTCAACTTAGTTGATTAAGATAATGTCATAATCGACGGAAAATAGTGACTTAAACTATGTAATGGTAAAACAGCTGATATTTATAAATAAATTATGCATGAATATGGTTTGGTCGCCAATCTTTAAAAAATACATTGAAGTAATAGAGTTTTCAAATACTTTGGTATTGAATCTCTAGACGTCAACAATACGACCTGATGTTTTTTCACGTTATTTGCAACGGTTTAATTTACTGTCCTGACTGACTGATTGTCACGTTTACTATTTCACACCCCTTCTTCAGACAATACAAGGCAAACCCAACTATTTCGAATTCCTCGGTCTAATACAAACTATTTTCGTAACTCAGTCATGTATCGTATACGCTCAGATTATAACACAAATTACCAGTAAATAGATATATTCAATGTAACTAAAATATGCTTAAAAAATTATATAAAAACTCTAGTATCCTTTATTAGATAGAATGGCTTTGTTATTCCTCTTTTATATTAAATATATTATAATGTTTATTAATGTGTCTTAAGTCTATTTAGTATGAGGGTGTGCAATTATTAAATAAATTCCATCTAAAATTAGTATTATTAGCGCGTTTAACCAATTCAAAAGATTAAGCATTAAAGATACATATCAGGATGAGCCTAGTAGACTAAAATTGGGACGGCTGATGGCGACTTGTATCTCGTTCGTATATACATTATACATATCAAGTTTCTCATGTAAATAATTTTTTTTTTGTAATGAAAAATAAAGTTCTTTGAACATTATTTGCCTAAACTTATGTCTGGGGGGTTTGGCGTCTCCCGCCGGGACCAGTAAGAGGTATTTAAACATCAAACCGTATATGAAAATAGGTTTAATTCTAACCCAAATAACTTATCCTGAATATATCTATTGCTGTCCATTCATTGTCGTCGCAAATATACAGAGGACCACGTTCCTATTCACACGGATTTTGGTGCCTTTTTCCTAACAAAACCTTCGTTATAAGGGACATTAATTTTTCGGGCGTGACCAGCTGGGATCCACTTAGCGGATTTTCCTGCAGATTATAATATACCAAATTTTATTTGTATGACCCTTGTAAGTAGAAACATATTATACGTATAAAAGGCGTTTGAACCTCCTATTACCTTCTCTTCGAACTTAACTCGTAATTAGAATGGGTCGTTTAAACATTCAAGATATATATTTATGTTTTTTTAATACATGATTTAATCAAATATTAACTTAGATGTTTGTATAGACGCTACAAAAAAAAAAGGAGTATTGGTTTAATTTTGTGTGTTTTCTTTCTTCTTTGGGTTACGTTTTCTGAAATAACTATGTTGCAGTTTGAGGTTAAAATACCTTTATTTCATTTCGATATACGAACAAGAAGTTTCATGTTTTTATACAACTATATACAATAAAGCATACTTCCGTATTTATTTATTATTTAATAGCCGCGCTAAAAAGTCCACACTCAAGACTAAGTTGACCTCGGTGCGGATGGCATGCAGAGACACAATACTTAACTACGAACTTGTCTAGTTGATAGAAAATAGAAAAAGGAGAAACTAGAATATCGCAGAGCGTCTACAATCTACATAGATCGTGGGTCATTATGTGGTTGGATGGCTTTATGCAAATGGCACTGGGAACTAATTCCGTGTGTTGGTTCATTTGTCGATGGAAATCACATTTCGCTGGCTGCATGTCGCTACTGATTCGATTTAATTACTCTATATATGTGATAATAATATATTTATTAACACACAATATAATACACTTCTTTCAAAGTAAATACAACTAAAATTATACAACAAACGGTGATAACTTATCCTTTTACGACTAATTTACACGAAAAACGCATGAAACAACAATAAAATACTAGTAAGAAAAAGTTTTTTTTATAGAAAAGGGGGCAAACGGGCAGGAGGCTCACCTGATGTTAAGTGATAGCATGGACACTCTCAACGCCAGAGGGTGCGCGAGTGCGTTGCCAGCCTTTTAAGAATTGGTACGCTCTTTTCTTGAAGGACCCTAATTCGAATTGGTTCGGAAATACATCAATGGGCAGCTGGTTTCACAGAGTGGTGGTGCGCGAAAAAAACTGCTTTAAAAAGCGCTCAGCTGCGGACGGCGAGGTGATACGGATGGTATTTTGTATGTTGCCTTGACGTCCGATAATGAAACTCAGCTGCAGGTATTAGACCGAATAACTCCTCCGAACACTCTCCATGGTAAATGCGGTAGAATATGCAGAGTGAAGTACCGTCTTTGCTCTTGCTGAGCATACTAAGCTGAATGTCGTAATACTAAACTAATTACTAATTATTAACTATTCAAGAGAAACGGTAGGAGAACACCAATCCACCATGCTTTTTTGGTGGTTATGCCATTAAATTGTAGCTTATGTGAAACGTTGGTATTTATTTTGATAAGGATCAATAAACGAATAAAGAGCCTTTTCTAGCGGTGGCATTTTAATTAAAAAAAAAAAAGGACGCTTATCGTGACGTAACTATAAAAGATAGAGACATGCTGTCGTGACATTTTTTATAGATAGTGATGTGTCCTGAAAAATTGTAATACATCATTTTGTTCTATCATTAATAGTTTTCGCAGCGCACGCGATTGAAGGAAGTTTTTTGTTTATTTTTTTACACCTTGGGTTAGATTATTTATTCAAGTTTTAGTAAGCATCCCTAATTTTTTTGAAAATGAAACATAGTCTATGTCACTCGGGAATAGTGTAGCTTGCCAACGGTGAAATAATTTTTGAAATCGGTACAGTAGTTTCGGAGCCTATTCATTTCAAACAAACAAAAATCAAATCTTTCCTCTTTATAATATTAGTATAGATGAACGTAAGTTAAAATTATAAAAGTTCAACAAAAACAATATTAATTTAACTGAATATTGCAGCTCTATATAACTCCATTAGTAACAAGAGAGTGTGGTTGTGGCTTATACGTTGTAGTTACAGCCCACACCCAGTTTTGAACTATTGACTCGTGACAAAACTTAGATGTGAGTTTTAGCAAAATCAATATGAACGTTCTATTAATTCAATGAAATTGATATCTTATGTAAACAAGGGATATGTGATCTTCTAATTAGTGTAAATTGTATTGTATTTACCTACTGTGTTTACGATTCGGAAATGTTGTTTAAGATGAAGTACCTTATCTTTCGTCAATTTGAATATGTTAACGTAAAATTGTAAACACCGTTAGATTGTAATCTATCTCGCGAGATTATAAACTGTCGAAAGATTGTGAACCTCAGCGTACTGCTTACAATTTAACGTATTATTATTCGGTAGATTGTACTACACTAACTTAGTTATCATTCAAACTTCTTTGGTCAATTACAGATTAATTTTACTTCCCAACAATTTCATATAACTACCGAAAAATAATACGTTAAATTGTAAGCAGTTCGTTGAGGTTCACAATCTTTCGACAGTTTATAATCTCGCGAGATAGATTACAATCTAACGGTGTTTACAATTTTACGGTGACAAATATAACCAATATGAATTTGCTACAAAACTTGATTATGTCAATGTCAATTGCACTACGATTTGACGTTTTATGCCAGAGAGGTGTCAAAATACGTAAACTACAGAATGTTAAGATAAAAGATTATAGTATAGTTTAAAGCGTATTCTACACACCATTAATGCTAATAATATGTCATCAACAAGTATTAATTAAATAATATATATATATCATATTCGAACGGTTACGGCTTGTAGTCTATAAATGTAAGAATAACAGAAGTGTTTTCCCTCGTGACCGTCGATATTGTCCATTATCTAACTAAAAAATAAAAGATCGGGCATTGCTCAGATATTGGCAAGGCAAAATAATGACTAGGGTCCAGGGTTATATCCAAATACTCGTTGTAATTACATACGTAGGATTTTCTGAAGGAAATATGCCAACCGTAGTTTTGTTTAAATAAGTCTCGTAGTTGTCTGGGAATTGAATAGTGAATACCCAGAATCTGTGCAGAAGAATAACCATATCTAATATCTATATATATCAATTCATAATTAGCTGAAAGTACCTTCAGAAAATGTCAAACAGATAAAGGTGATCGCATGATACAAAGCTCATTCTTTATACACATTTATATTAATAAGTTACTTTAGAGTGACCATGCACTAAGCTATATATTATAATTCCGGTGACCAGTACTAAAACGCTATATGATTGAAACTCGGACTTGTCTGAATTTCGATTGCGTTTAATTTTCGTTTGCGACTGCTAAAGTGCCTCTACGATTCGAGTTTGCATTTCACTTTTGAACGGCCACAATCGTTTGTTTTGCTTTCAATGCTTTGAAATCAGGTAAAGTTGTAATTGAACTACTGAGTGTTTTCCATTACATGTATTTGTTTTATTATTCTTACTAACTGTACAGCAAATCTAGAAATGAAAATACATATATAATGCATAAATTATAGAAAACGAGAATTCGTCGTAATAACTGTAGGTATTCCTTATAATTTTTATTTCTGCGCCTAATTTGTAAGTTGCCTTTATAGCGTGCGAGAGTGTTTAGAGCAACAGTTTTGACAACAGTTATAAATAACTTAATTGTTCTTATTATAATTATTAATAGGACATTTGTATGCCTATTTTTAAATGGCTGATTGTGTAGAACAATTAATCAATCTGAATATATCACTTTCTTTGCAACTAAACGATTTATGTATTAATATAAGGAACTGAGATTGGTTTTTAAGCCGTTTATTTATTAAATAAATGTTACAATACACACACCAACACAAATACCATGGCAAAAAATATCTTTGTTAATATATTTTAAATCAATGAAAAATCCAATATGAAAATTCCTTGTTTAAAATTTACGCGCAGTAACGAGCGTATCTGTCGGTGACAGGGACATTGTGAATGTCTATAATCTATATCCTGTTGTCTATAGCTAAGCTCGTTTGTCTAAAGCCATAATGTCCCGTAATAAAAAGCACCTGCTCTTGTATTACAGTTTTCATTTACTACGCGGGTTTATGACCTAAGTTTGGTTGATGTGCATGAAATAAATCAAGCATAAGCGTAGCCTTCACTAAGAGTTAAATTAACAAAATTTCTTATTAGTAGTATTAATGAAGTACTTAATCGTTTCAGTCTGTCAAATTGTTATTTTTATTATAACTATGTGGTTAAGATTAGGCTTAAGCTTACTGATATTTAGGTATTCCAAATCAGCGCTACAGATATTGAAAAGAAAAAGAAAAAACATTATTACACATAATAAAATGGATGTATAGTTAAAAGACAAAGTGCACTAGGATAACCTGTGTCGTTGGCAGCTATTCTCTTTCATTTGACATATAAATGGTTTTAGGTACTTACTTGACGTAATAAATTCTACATAACATTTACAATTTTATAATCAAACTACTGTTGCACAAGAAGAATACTTTCTTTTTCAGCAAAGGACAGGTTTAGAAGATGTTGCATAATATTGTTAGTGAAAGGTTGTGTATTGTTAGTGTGGTAGAAAGTGGTTAAGGATGAAAGGGATAATTAAAATAACTATGTTAAAATGGGGTGCAAGATGTGTACTTTTTAATTGTTTTCTCATGTTTTAGGCAATCCAGATCCAAGCACTGCTCAATAAAATCTCATTACCTTTTTGTTATTCTTTGTTATTTAATATTTAACAAGTCCAAAGGCGGCACTTTATGGATACAAACTTTGAAATGTTAAAAAGAGAAATATGAAAGAAAATATTTTATTTAAAATGGAAGAGGTAGTAAAATAAACTTCGAACGTGCTAAAAACTTTTACAGACTACGTAAAATATTTTGTAATAATCCTACGGTTACGCGAAGCTTTGGAAGCATGACATAGATAATATACGATTCAAAACTTTATACATTCGCTAACAATCTTAAGTACCTGTCCTTTTCAACCTGTTCTATGCCGAAACGAAAAGTATTCTTCTTGTGACGTACTTTTTATTATCAGCCCTGCGATTCTGTAACTCACTTCACGAACTCACACAGCGGTTTTCGCATCGGCGGTCTCTCTCAAATCAGTCGTGAAGCAGTCATTTTATGATTTGGTAAAAGTATTTTTTTTATGAAGCTAAAAATGATGTTACATTTTACCATGGTACATGAAGTCTGATTGTATTCTACTAACGCACAAAATTGTTTTTAAACTGTTGTGATCAGTAAACGTAAAAACGATGTATTCAAAACGCTTCCATTCACACAATACTTTACGCTTGCGTAGACCAATTATTCAAAATGTTGTTCTATTTTCAAATTCATGTCACAACGGGAGTTAAGTGTTTAAACAATAAAAATTGGCAAATTGCCAATACTCTGGACACTTTTGGATGTCCACCTGTTCATCACTGATTTTGTAATCTTTTGTTGCAATCTTGGAGTAACATCTAGAACACGTGAACATTTGAGTAATCAGTAATAACTACAGCCAAATTACATATTCATGATAGAATTTAAGATATTATCTAAATACGTAATTGGAGCAGTGTTGGCCTAGTGGCTGAAGCGTGCGATTCTAATCTCTCAGGTCGTAGCATTCATCCCCAGCTGTTCAATAATGGACTTTCTTTTTATTTACGCATTTAACATTCGCTCAAAAGGTGAAAGAAACATCATGGGGAAACCGGCTTGGGTTAGACACAAAAACTCAACGGCGTGTGTCACCTACTTGCCTATTAGATTGACAAATGATCCTGTACCAGATACAAACACCTGAGGCCCAGACCTAAAAAGGTTCTAGCGCTGAATTAAAAAAAAATCTGATATTTATCGTAAATATAGTTTTTCATGTTTGTGGGCTGTCTTCACGAGGTGTGTACAACCAATTTATTTATTCAAAGCCACCAAAACAAGACCAAAACCACTAATGGGTTCATAAAATATATTTAACATACAACGTGTGAGTTTTTCATATAATTTTCTCATTTTCCGAGTAACAGAGCTGTCACCATTTGGCTGCAGTCCAAACGTTTCCCAGATTTAGATAATACGTTTTGTTGTATTTTTGGCTTAAATAATTTTACTCTATTATTTCTGAACAAAATTTTCTATTCTCACCTATTGTTTACTAAAATTTAGGCTGACTTAGTTTAATTATGTCAACAAAATCTTTATTTTTGCTAAAGAAAAAAGTAACTGGATTTCTGTGTTCCAAAAGGAACAAGAAGCCAAAAGAGAACTAAACCTTTTGAGTCAATAAACCTATTGTAGTGAATATAAGTGCAAGTGCGGTATCTCGGACTCACGAACATAGCGTCAAAACATTGCATGAACATGTACGATCCTACGAATGAGATAAAGAGAGTGACTACGTCTAGCGATACGATTTAGGAAATCGCCACACTTTAAAACTAAGGAAGTCTAAGTGAGCAAAATGTACAGCCTTGGCTCGTACAGAACAGTAAGACTGTTAATGAACATTACCTTAGTTTAAGCTATTTACTAGTATTGTATAAAGTTAAGTCCACATAATTACTTATTATCCATAATTATTGTATAGGCTAGTTTGTAATTTATGTAAAATCGCTCTTTTGTATACTTTATTGTAAAAAAAATCATTTTTTGCTGGGGATCAAACCATTACACTTTATTTGGTTAACTTAAATATACGATGTATTATATCTGAGATCGTATATACACTTAGTAAAAACATTGCTATTTTAATATTAATTAAAACATTCCCCAATTTTCTGAACAATTACTAAGTAATTGGGACAAACTTTTCGTCAATCAATACTTGAATAAAAACCGAGTTTAAAACAGCAATTTCCTTTAAAAGCGAAACTCATTAATATACTTGTCAGATGCTGGAGATTTCAAATGAGAAATGAGGAACTGATCTGCCTTTCTGTGGTAATGGAAAATCTATACGAAAAAAGCCTTAGATTTTAGGATTATGGATTTATGGACTTACGAATTTTTTCTTTTAAATACAGTTTTCAACTCGTTTCTTGCAAACTTTTTCCAAACAGCAATGTACATTATACTAATATTTTGAGGAGCTCACCAGACTATTTAGTCTTTCTATAAGAAAAAATACCGATGACACAGATGTAGTAATCATAGTTCAAGCTTTTTAAAGGCATGAAATCTTTGGGATATATTTTATATTTAAGCTACATCCCAAATTAAAAGTGTACAGAACGATTTCCTTTGCTTACATTGCATAAAACCTAATATGAATAGTAATAGTATGATGATCTACTGTGATTTCAACTGCTCTACAAAATATTATGTACCTACAATAATATGATAGATAAGAGTGAATATTTTATTAAAATAAATATAATTTAGAACAGTTTATAATTAAAAATTGGTTGTAATTTCGCAATCCATCTTCAGAACTTCCTTTTTCCTTTCTATCTTCTTAATTGGTTTATTTCTTACTGTGTGCTGCCAATTTCCATTAGATCCTATTATTGTCACATATTCTTAAGACTTCATTACAGAAACGATCTCATGTAATCTCGTGACACAATAACGTATTGAATCAATTCTTCAATGTCACTTGATAAGGGTAATGTTACTTTTTCTAATCTCCAAAGATTTGCTAAAGGAAACTCATATGTTCTTCGTTGAACAAAATACATAAATACATACATTTACTAATGTAAAAAGGTAACAACGTTGTCTTACAGTCTCTTCGTCGTTTAACCGATATTTCAAAATGGCGCTCACTAAAAAATTAATTAATTTTTTGCACGATGACTATTCCCGGTGAAACAATGCTTTTGTAGCTTGGCTTGAAACGGAACTGTTTCAAAGATTTTTTTAAACATTAATAGCTAACTAAAAACTAGTTATATAATTCATATCATGTACTTATTATGAGATACGTCCTGCGTCTCTCTAAGAAGACAACGTTTCTTTGAAAGCTCAAGTGCCTATCTTCATGGATGCGGTTTTCAACTCATACTAGGTGACCTCTCGATACCATAGTAAATAAATTAGTTGTAAGCGCAAGTCCTTTATACATTATTAGCGTAAACTTTATTTGCCGCAATTTCTCGCGGTCAGTGAACGCGAACAAAGCGCTGAACCTATTCGAGGACTTCCACACTAAAGAAACGAGCACGATAAAATTGATGTCTCGTAAACGCTTAGTTGATTACAACTTATGTCAGAAAATTCTGACGGTTCTTCCGGATATGTTTTTATATTACGTATTTGTTTACGGGTATTATAGTATTACGGTACTAGAAGGGAGCTTTAGTCGACTCTCGATATTTCGAGACTCAAGGGACCAGAGATAATTAGCTAGAGTTCAAACAAGCGTTTAAATCTTAAGTTAATAAGATTTTGATCAAAATTCGTGATTTATTATTTGTATATTGTTATGATTACCAATTACACACAATTATTCACAAATTTTTATTTCGAAAAGAAGTCCGTGAAATGTTTGTTGAGTGAGCGATTACAGTCTATTATTGTACAAAGAATTATCGATAGTGGTAAAAGCTGCGAAGTAATCGTTATTCCTGTCGGTTCCGAGGGCGTAGAGTAGTAAGACATTTCCAGGACAGGTCTGTACATGTGAATTACGATTTCGTCAGCCCGGACTCCCAAAAAAAACCAATAGTTAGCTAGGTATTTATTATATTTAAACTTATAATTAAATTACAAAATGACATCCGTTATCGATGCTAGATATAATCGGAGTGGCAAACATATTTTATTTAATTAAAATGTTAAATCGCGGTAAACACTGTGTCAGCAGAGTAATTCCTTGAAGCCGGCACGTTGACCATACACGTGCCGCGATGTCAGCAAAGTTCTTTAGGGTACCGTATGTAATTCCTCCACCCTCAGAACAGCAACTATTTGAGCACCTTGAGGGAAAATGTTGCTGGTACTCCAGGTTCTTCAGAATCAGGAACAGCATATATAGGGTTGCTTCTTGGTTCTTCTTCTGGTGTAGTAGGGTTCTTTCGCAGGTATCGTCGAAGAATATAGGCTAGGAAAATTATAACTATACCAGATACAAGTGCATAGAGGGGCAACGTTGTATGGTACAGTGAAGAATCAAAGTGGGCAAGACGTATGGGATTCTGTAGCATAATTCTGTTTTCCAGATGATGTAAGTTATCGAGATTCAAAGAATTTAGAGTTATATGTGGAATCTCGTTATCTTGAACTTCAGTGAAATTACTTCGTATTTCGGTGATCTTCAGCGGCTGTCCCTTGACTTCATCTTCACTATTGGTTATCTTAAAGGTATCTGTTCGTAGTGAACATTCATGGGGAATTGTTGCTAAGTAGCTGCCAGATAAGGATACATATTCCTGCCGTTCACATTGAAGTTCGACATTCGTAGTCTTTGGGAAGACAATAGTATAGTGTCTATCATCCAGTTGTTCCATAGCTTGTCTTGTAATGGAGACTTCAGTGGGGCTACATGATTTATCTAAAGATTGATGAATGATGATACTCTGGATACAATCTGCGTGTTCTTGTGGCTGGTAATAATTTGTGCTTTTCTCACAGAGAAGGTATTCGCCGACTTTCGGGCATTCGGTTTGCAAATACATGAAATATTTCCCATTGGTTGCTATGAAAGGATGTATAGGTATAAAGGTCTGTTGGAATTTATTAGGAACAATGGCAAGCCTAAATAAGTCGTAACTATCTTTAGATATTTGGTTTGGATATACCTGGTTTTATAAGATTATAATATTCTCTCAAATCAATATCTAAGATTTCATTATTACTATATATTTCTCTTAATCTACCTATCATGTATTTTAAGTTATCTATGGTTATCATACTATGATGCGTGCTCGCTGCACGTATAAATCCTAAAATATTCTCTATTCTGATTAACTCTAAATATAAATCATCTGTATTTTCAGTAATAATAGCTAAAAATTAAGTCAAGTTTTAACTCTGCTGCCTTCGTCATTGTCATTTTCAGTATTAGTCGGTACCTGTAACATTTTTGATGACTTTGGTACACGTTTCAAGCGAGATTTAGCAACAGGTCCCTTTTTCTTTGAAGTGTAAATGTGTATGGGAAGGTCTGCAAGAACTGTGTCGTGAGTGTGTCGTGGTGCTAACTTCTGTCTACTAGCTAAGGGGTTCTTAATAAAAACCTGCTGATCGGGTACATATTCAGTTTCTGGCTCACGATTTTTATTTCTATTAGTCATTAAATTCGTACGGTCAATAGTTGTAGCTTCGCTAATAATTTCATATACTGTCTTCATTTGGTCTCTATGAGTTATAATATATTGTTGCATAAGGTGTTCAGCTAAATTAAGATCTAAAGGGTCTCTAGGATCAAAATGACCTCTAATGATATCGTGTGGTCTACATTTGGTGAAACTATGTACTGAACTGTTATAAGCTAGGATTGCATAAGGTATTTGATTTATTGTGGGTTCATCTTTATTTTTCAGGCAAAGGATACGAAGGTGTTCCAGTAAGGAGGAATGGAATCTTTCAATAATTCCGTTGTCATTAGGCGAATGAGCTAGTGTTCTATGATGGTTAATTTTATGAAGTCTAACAAATTCTGCGAAAAGTTGATTAGTGAACTCAGTCCCGTTATCTGTCACAATAGTCAAAGGTAGTCCATGATGAGTACTGAAATGTAATAGACCTTGAATGATACTTATAGCTGTACCATCTCGTAAGTGATATGCTTGGCCGTATTTTGAAAAAGAATCTACAAAGGTAAGATATTTTTCAGCTTGCGCTGTGAATAGGTCCATATGAACTATCTCAAAAGGCTTTGTTGCAGGTGGTACTATGTTAAACTGTGGTCTAATTGGATTTCTATCATATTTAGTTTGTCCGCAAATTGTACATTCATTTATGTATTTAGTAATTTCTTCCCTCATTTTAGGCCAGTAATAACGACGTGATAAGGCTAAATAACATTCATTGATACCTCTATGGTTAGTTTTACCTTCATGATAGTGTTTAATTATTTCTTGCTGCCGTAAATACTCCTTAACATCTTCTAACTCGGTTTTTACTAAAACCAGATGCATAGAGTTACATTTAAAGTTATTTTGTAAGATTGGGATTATCGAATACATACCTAATGGTGGAGTTATTTTAATAGCGGTCTTTATTTTAGGATTGACAAATTCTTTTATTGCATTTATGACGTCTTGTTCTAATGAAGACTCTGAGACTTGTATATGCGTACGCGTATGGGTATCAAAAGGTTTAGTAACATTTGGTCTTCTTTTAATGTCACCTACTATAGTCAAACAAACCTGTCTATGGAATTTGTTAAGTGGTTCATCTGTGATAGGTATTTCAAGGATAGGATTTTCAGCGGATGTGTGTGCTGTTACAGTAGTAGATCCTGGTGGTTCAGGTCTTACTGACACATCTATACCACATTCTTTAAGAAGTGACTCTATTTCCTCGTTATTAATTTGTACACGGGATAAAGCGTCAGCGTTGGTATTATATTTTCCTTTTTTGTAAATCACTGTATAGTCAAACTCACTCAATTTAAGTCGCCATCGCGTCAGTCTCGAGTTCGGTTCCTTCAAATTCATAATCCACTGGAGTGGTTTATGGTCTGTAATAATTTTGAATTTCCTTCCAAACAAATAGGGTCTAAAATACTTAGTTGCCCAAACTATTGCCAAAAGTTCTTTTTCGATAGTACTGTAATTCAATTCACTGTCACTCAATGTTCTAGAAGCATAACAGATCGGTTTGTCAGAGCCTACTGTGCCTTGTGAAAGTACTGCCCCTAAAGCTACGTTGGAGGCGTCTGTTGTCAGAATGAACTCTTTGTTAAAGTCGGGATATTGTAAAATAGGATCGTTAGTTAGTAAGGTTTTGCATTTCTCAAAACATTTGATATAGTCAGAGTCTAAAGTTATTTTGTTAGTCTTTTTAAGACATTTAGTCATCGGTTTCGTTAGTCGTGCAAAGTCAGGTATGAACTTCCTATAATAACCTAATAGTCCTAAAAATTGCTTAATTTCCTTTGTTGTTTTAGGTAAGGGATAATTTTCTATGGCTCTAATTTTATCGGGGTTCGGTTTAATACCTTCATTACTAATTATATGACCAAGGTAAGCAGTTTCAAGTTTTAAAAATTCAGATTTGTCCATCTGGATCTTAAAATTGGACTCTCTCAGTCTGTTAAATACTTTTTCTAAATTAATTATATGCTCCTGCAAAGATGTGCTAAAAACTATGATGTCATCAAGGTACACTAAACATATCTCATTTTGTAAACCCTTAAGGATGTTGTCCATTACACGCTGAAATGTCGAAGGTGAATTTTTGAGTCCCATTGGCATGCGTAGAAATTCAAAATGACCGTGTTCTACGTTAAATGCTGTCTTCGGTATGTCTTCAGGATTCATCTCGACTTGGTAAAAGCCAGATGCAAGGTCAAGAGTCGTAAAATACTGACACCTACCTAATTTGTCTAAAACGTCAGTGATGTTTGGAATAGGGTATTTATCGTCAATAGTCTTGTCGTTTAACTTCCTAAAGTCCACTACAAGTCGCCATTTTTGTCTACCAGATGCATCAGCTTTCTTTGGGACTACCCAAATGGGTGAGCTCCAAGCAGAGTCAGAAGGTCGTATTATACCTTGTTCGAGCATTTTACTTATCTGTTCCCTAACTTCCTGACGATGTACAAAAGGATATCTGTAACTTTTGGTATAGACTGGGTTTTCATCATGAGTTCTAATACTATGTTTGATTTTATTAGTGAAGGTTAATGGTTCACCTTCAATGTAAAATATGTCAGCGTAACGCTTACAAAGTGTTTCTAAATTTACTCGTTCTTCGCTATTTAAATGATCAGTTCTAAGTCTGTCTAAAACTTGGTTTACCCTGTCTGAGTCCAGTTCAGTATAAGAACTTTCAAAGTTAAATAAGTCAAGTTGTAAAGGTCTGTCTATTGGAAATACAATGTCTTCGTCTGTCATATTTTCAACTTCTACTATACCAGTCCAATCAGTCACATTAGTAATGCATTCGTGAATAATGCAATTACTTATTATTTGTTCTGGTATAAACACGTCACCATCGTCATGATGTATTGGTATACCAACTAAACGAGATGATTTCGCTGGTATCATTTGTTCTGTGTATTTTTTACATTTATAACGCAATAGAGGGATTTTTGCAGTGTCAGTGATTAGTATATCGTATTTAAAATCGATTCTACAGTTTTCTAATAAATCTAATCCTATCAAACCATCAAAATAATTATGAAATTTATAGATAAATAATTTTATATTTTTAGTATCATTAAATTCAGGAAAACTAGGAATTGATATTGAGTGTTCATGAACGCTTGTTAATCTAGAATTAGTAACTTCAAAAGGATCGTACATTTTCGGAATATTACTGAAAAATTTATCTACTGCTTCAGGGCTTATGAATGATTGGTTTGCTCCTGTATCAATAAGAAGTTTTAAAGGTGGATTGTTAATTTTGATATAAGGTAATTCTTTTTTTGATTGTATATTTAATTCTATTCTGGTGGGGATTTTCGATGGCTCTGTTGAAAATCCTGACGTTTTCTACCTTTGGAATGTCTCGGTTCAATGTCTTTACTAGTACTAGGCATGTTATTATCATAGCGAGTATCCTCTATTGGTGGTAAATCTTGCTGTTCATAGTACTGATTATTATCTGAGTCACAATAAGAGTATTGTCCATAATAGTCATTATAGTCATAGTCAGTATTACAATAATTATAGTCAACATAATCATTGTCGTATTCATAATCATTATAATCGTTAAATTCATTAAAATTAACTTCTCTAAACTTAAAGTAATTAGATGGAGGAGGATTGCCGAATTTTTGCCAATCATGACCGGTAATTCTAGGTGGTAAAGGTTTTGTCACAATATGACTCACTCCACTCATAGGCTTAGGGCCAGAATTATTCTGTGGAGGGTTCCTGTTAGGTATTCTAAAACCACTGTTATTATTAGGCAATGGTGCTCGGAACATTTGCTGAGTACGCGTTGGTTGCATAGGCATGCGCTGATGACTATTAAATTGGGGATTAAAATTAGGTTTATGCCAACTAGGTCCGGGTAAAAATTTAGGAGAATTAAAGTTATTATTCATAGGAGGAAATTTAGGCTGTGTAAATTGTTGGTGTGAATTGTGTGGTGTTAATGGTAATAATGGTTTCTTCAGATCTGTTGCTAAATTATTTCGCTGCTGCAAGTACATAACATTAAGTTCATCCTGGACAAATTCCAAAGCCTTCTCAATAGTTTCAGGTCTCATACACCTTATTCGGGACCCGAGAGGATCTTTTAAACCTCTTACAAACGCTTGTAAAGTTAATTTCCGATATAAAATTCTCTTGGCTTCTATAGTTGTCTCTAATGTCTCGTGCAACGATACATAAGACATTATAGTGCTAAAAAGGTTTTGGCATTTGTCATAGAATTCTTGTGGAGTCTCATTACACTGTGTCGCTAATGCTAAGTCATTGTAAAGGGCGGTCTCGTCCCTTTGGTCAGAAAAATTATTAATTAAAGTATTCCTAATTCCTATCCAATTTTCAGGAATACCATTCGAATTTATCGTACGAGCTGCGGAACCAGTAATTTTATTTAATATGCCATTGATAACACATAAATTCGATAACTCGTATCCTAGCTCGTCCTTCACGCATTGAATTACGATCTGATCACATATTCTAATAAATCTAGGGAGAATATGTGGGTTACCGTCAAATTCAGGAACTGGGCGGAGAGCCTTATATACTGTATCAGGATCCATTTTATATTTTAAATTACTAAAACTTAAATTCAACCTACTGTCTAAACTTTGAGGGCAATTCGAGCTCTCAGGAAAATTATTTAAATCTACTGAAGGGCAATTCGAGCCTTCACTTAATTGACGATTCGAGTCTATACCTAATTGACGATTCAAGTCTACTAAGCTATCCCTACGAATTTTATGCCTGGAGGACACAGGACTATTTTTCATAGGACGGAAAATTGTGACGAGGAGAAAGCAACACTGATGGAAAAATAATTCAATGTACTCACATAACTCGTCGACTTCCCTGGTTTTCTTTGAGTTGCACTGAAGTTTGAGTACGCCCCGGCTGCTTCGAAATGTTCTTTGATATTTCGGTGAACGCTTAAAAGCGATAGCTAGAACGACCGCGCGCGGTGTCGAATCTAGACCCCGGAAATCTTCTTTATAACGATCGTAGTAGCCCCGAAAGTATCCTACCGACTGCGCCAATTACGATTTCGTCAGCCCGGACTCCCAAAAAAAACCAATAGTTAGCTAGGTATTTATTATATTTAAACTTATAATTAAATTACAAAATGACATCCGTTATCGATGCTAGATATAATCGGAGTGGCAAACATATTTTATTTAATTAAAATGTTAAATCGCGGTAAACACTGTGTCAGCAGAGTAATTCCTTGAAGCCGGCACGTTGACCATACACGTGCCGCGATGTCAGCAAAGTTCTTTAGGGTACCGTATGTAATTTGTGTGTAAACAAACGACAAGTCTGTGCACGATAAACACTTCAAATTATAGAGAGGAAAGCCCGGACTTCAAATTATCGCATGTTGGCAAGTTTACTATTCCTCTAACTTCAAATTCCAATTAATTAAATTAACGAGTGTCAAATTATCGAGAGTCGACTGTATTACGAAATCGTGATTGCTGTAGAACTTAAGATGTATTTCTTTCCACGGCCAACTATGCCCTGTGTGCTCGCGGATCAAATATTGATATTTTATTTATATTAAAAATTGCATTTTATAGTCACTGAACTGTTGAATCGATTAAAACATTGTACGAAAATATATATTTTGTTATTTAGTTGCTTTATCTGATAAACTCATGTGTCTGCTGTCAGATGATTGATGAATGATGATGTATAATTCAATATTGTAAACAAAACTATAATATAATAGTTGAACGCAATTTTCACACAATATTCACATACTGGCAAAGATAAGGAATACGAATTGCTGTTTATATTTTGCTAAATAAAATCAAAGTGAAAATAAATTTTATTTGAAATTAAAATAGTTTCACTGAAACCACGTAAATATATTTTCACTAGAAAACAATGTCTGTACTCTCGCAGCAAAACTGTGGGAAGATTTACAGCAAGCGGGCTGCATGCACTTTACTTAATTTTCTAAATGCATATTCTGGTTTAGTGAAATATAAAACATCACATGAGAACAGAGCAGTGTAAAAATATTTTAAAATCACATTGAAGAGAATATAAAATAGGTTTTAAGCCACAGGTCACGACACAGCTTCATTTAAGTCTCTCGCGTAACATTAGTCTTTAAGTAAAACTTATTCAAACAACGAGAGACATATTCTATTACTTAATGTCTTGCGGGGGGTGATGCCTAACCAAAGTGTTTTCCAAGAACTTGGTTTCTTGGTACCTAGGCGATGTGATCGATGGCGAAGGCCAAGGTTGTGTGCGATACCAGGGGCCAGTCCGTTGCACAGATCCCAGTTAACAAAGTCGTTGCGTTTACTGAATGCTGTCTCCGACACTATCGACATATTTATATGTTCGCAGAGTGAGTTCACAGTAGCGATATTGTGTATATATTATGTTTTTAATTAAAAATAATTCGACATTATCGTAATGGCTTATCGTATTAATTTATGTATTTTTCTAAATAAATATTTAATTTAGTGATTGACGTCGTTTTGTGATTACCTATACATTCGATTAGTTGAAATTCTTCACACATCTGTTTGAAACCCAATCAACTATTTCGTACTAAGTGTAAATTAAATTCGTCACATCAAACAACGTCAAAATCCCGCATTTATTATGATGAATGTGTTATGTAGATTGACTCGTAAATTATATGAAGACGGGGTGGATGTTGCCAGTTGCCATAATTTACCAGTTAATTAGGTTAATTTATGACCCAGAAATGTTAGCAGTAACTAACGTGTAATTGAGGTAAGAAATTTGTAAGGAAAAGTAAAACCCTAAACACCAGTCTAGTAACATTTCTCTATGGTTTATAGAAATTTAACTAATTACTTTATTAAATGTTATAACATTCAATGTATCCAACGTATTTTCTGAATTTTTGTACAAATCATATATCAAAAATAATAAATTAATTAAACAAAAAAAAGGTTTCACCGTCAGGTTTAATCTATACTAATTTCATAAAGAGGACCGATTTTTGTTATAATTGAATATTATTTAAAATAACTTAAAACAGTTACGTTAATTAAATCTGCATGTTGTTAATGTTAAATAGCTTGAAGGTACTAATTCCTCTGTGGCTAGGCTTTTAGATAAAAACTTCAACATTTTTACTGCGAAAGACTCCAAAACGTCCAACAAAATATAAACCTCATCTAACGAAGTTAAATTAGCCAAAGTTTTTCTTTTTTTAAGTGTCATGACTTCACCTCTGCAGTTACTCTAAGGAAAACATTTAGGAAAATTATTTTGAACATTAGGCGCTTTATTTTTGTGCTAGAAAATATTTTACGTTGCCAACTTGAATGTTATAAATACATACATTACAAAATTACTATACAAAAGTACTATAAAATTTAAACATATTTTAAAATAAAGCAGCTTCGGACTATTTCTTAGGCAATAAAAACAATCCTGAAATCATTTGTTCGAAACCTCGAGTGGATATTTTTTTACAATTATCACTTGCTCGTACTATAAAAGTAAGCGCGAAAAAATCGGTATGCCATAGATCCAAAAATCGACCCCATTATTTGTTTTAAGGAATAAATAAAATAACGCTGAAAATATGTGTATGCCTCTTTTGGCGCTATGTGTGGATTTTTAATGAAATAAGCTGAATACTAGACCATGCATCTTCAACACTTGCAATTAATTATATCTGTCAATTACATTTAATGTTGGCAGAGTTTCCTCGCTATATTGCGATGCTTCCTGCTACCTCAAATAAGCGCCTGTTCAGTCGAGTTCCAAAGGTAACAGGAAAAGTTAAATGATTATTTAAATATGATACTTTGATAAGAGACAGGTGAATACTTCAGTTAAAACGGTGCAATAACACTGATTTTTAATGAATATAGGGTTAATACATGCATAACATAATATTTTATGTATTTAAAGCAGTAATTTTCATTAAAAGATATATGTCACATATAATCTAGTTGATAACACACACTGGCCCCTTCCCATCTACATGGAACCAACAACAGAGCTGGTGCGGCTTGTGATGCGGCTGAAAAAGCTAAATCCTGCAAATACAGGGGTCTAGGTCATAGGCTCCGAATATGATTTTGTCCCATTCGGTGTCGAGACCCTTGGTCCGTGGGGTCCTAAGGCTTTTTAAGGATATATCAAAAAGGTTAGTCGAGATCACAGGAGACCGAAGAACTGGCAACTACCTCGGACAAAGAATTAGTCTAGCGATTCAAAGGGGGAACGCTGCCAGTATCTTCAGAACCTTGCCTAAAGGGACTACTTTTAATAATATATTTTACTTATTATATTTTAAGGTTAGTTATTGTTCTTCTTATTTGTGCCTTTGTGTGTAAGAAATAAAGAAATACAAGTTATATAATATAATAAAAAAAATCTAGTTGATAATATTATAATAATTGAATTCATAGTTAAATAACTAGACGCGCCATAACACACACAATAAATACACCAAACTATATATATTCAGAATAAGTAATAAATATAAAATGAATGGCCATAATAGACAGCTCAAGGCTGAACAAATCTGAGAAAACTCAACTAAATAAATCATTGAAATGAAATCTCGCTTTCAAATGTGCAGCTTGGTTATAACTCAAAAACTATTCAGACTCCACTTAGCATTAAGACCAGGCATTAAAAACTTACTTTAATTTTGTATGGAACAATTAAAACTACTAGGAGGGCGGGTAATTTACTTAAAAAATGGGAAAATTGTTTACTTTCGAAGTAATCAAACAATACTGAATAAAACAGCATTTCATCTCCTTCACAAAATCCAATCTGCTAAGCAACCTTAGTAGTGGTGTACTATTCCTCTACCAGTCTAACCACTGATTAGCTGGCCCGAAGGCCCCGGGGCTGGTTTTTGGAGTGGAATCTCGCTGTTGGCCATAAAGGACCAGCTCAGCTCGGGCCGTTTTGGCCGGATAAACCATTTTCCCGCTACTAGCCCAAGGCCTCCTGAGACTCGGACCTCGGTTTGAGCCATCGCAGGGTGGTCTATTGCCTGAATGGAAGCTCACTGGAGTGATCAAAGTACGAAGTAAATGTCCACATCTTCCCCGGTGAAGGCTGTTTTTGGGCCTAATCTGATTTTTATTTGAATTTGCTGAACGCGGCTTTGAATTAGTCATTGGCTACGGTGATTGGATCATCCGGATCCGTTAAAACCTGTTGGGTCCACCCCAGTAGCTGAGGTCAAGAAGTTCTATATAACCTTAGCGGCCGGAACAACTTCGTTAGCGCGTTTCAGTGTATGACGTTATTTTTGAAGAATAAAAACGTGAATTTATTACATTATTTACAGAATTCAACGTTTCGAGTACCAAGCGAATTACGAAGGCCACAGCCGAAGGTTTCAAAAAAAACCAAATGTTTTAAACTAATTTATTAAAAATAAAATTACAATTTAAACTATAATTAAAATACGGCTAAACAACCCGAAGTAAGGAAATTGAATGCACTTAAAATATAGAAATAACGAGGCTCGAAGAGGCACCAATTGCTGACACTATGCAACGTGAGGCTCGTGTAACTCGTGTAAGTTGCGACATACGAATTCCGCTGACACCATGTAACGTTAGGGACATGTTATTCTTTGTATATTGCGAAATGTAGATTCTATGGTATAGGGCTACGTAACACCTCCCTCCTAAAATCAGCAACTATTCGAGAACTTTGTGTGAGAGAGTTGCTGATGAAATATGTCCGGGATTCACTTTGACTTGACTGGGGTTTTCAGGAACTTGTTCTTTTTCAGGATGTCCTTTTGTTTCAGGTTTAATTCCCATTCGTCTATATGTCACGATGCCAATTAAAATAATCATTACTATCAATGCTACATATAAAGGTATAGTAGTATGATATAGACTTATATCCTTGTCTTGATTAAGATGTACTGGAGGCTGCATAGACATCTTCGTGTTAAGACTATGAAAGCTGTTGAGGTCTGTAGAGGCCAGGTTTAATGTTGGCTGTTCAATATTCTTGGATTCGATATATTGCGGTATTTCCAATATCTTCACAATGTGACCTTTTATACGATTATTCATATTAGTAATGGTAAATCCTGGTGCCTTGAGGTAACAGTTAAGTGGAATGACTGCTACATAGCTGCCTTGTAGTGTTCTATAGTGTTCTTGTCCACAGAATAATTTAACTTTCGTTAAAGTTGGAAAGCTCATTGTATAATGCTTATCATCAAGTTGTTCTAATGCTTCATTTTGTAGGACGACTGAAGTTAAGGGACAGGACTGGTTGAGCTCCTGTTGGGTGATCAGCTGCTGGATACAATCGTATTTATCTTTCTTATAATCTGGTTTTGAGTTGCAGAGAAACCATGAATTTAACTTCGGACATTCTGTCTCTATGTACCTAGAGTCTTTTCCAGAAATTGCCAAATATGGAGAGGTGGGAATAAGGACTTTATGGTTCTTATTCGGGACAACGGCTAATTTATAAAGGTCATAGGTGTAGGATACAATAATTGGGACTTTTATTACAATTACTATTTGCCTGTCTAAATAAAAATATCCTAACTTAATTATTTCATAAAAATTCCTAAAATCTATATCTAGGATTTCATCTTTTGAATATAAAACCCTTAACTTATCTAATATATGCTTAACCTCTTCTAAATCGATTAACGAATAAGGAGTGCTCGATGCACGTATAAACGATAATGTATTTCCTAAGCTAAATAATTCCTCAGATAAATCTTCTATATTATCCGATAGAATAAAGAGATGCTGAGCTAGATGAGCATACTCCCCCCCCAAGGTCCAAGCCTTGACGTGGCGGGGGGGCTCTAGTACTTGGAGTGCAAGCCAGCACTTTAGGGAAGCCGATTGGACCGATGGGAAGGTTCTCAGTAGGCTTCTTTAAATAGAAGAAACTTGATGAACAACAGGCGCGTGAAGCACGTAGAAGTAGTGTTCTTTGAGGGAAGGTGTGCGTCATCTATTTTCGCACGTGGGATGGCCGGCTTGCAAAGCCAGCGTTTTTGGTGTATCATGTTATCTGGGGTGTAAGCCAGCACCTTGGGGAAATGTATCGACCGAACTTTTGTAGTAGCCTTTAAAGGCAAGAGGTGCGTTTTATTGCGTACGTGGGATGGCCAGCTCGTATAACTGGCGTTTGTGAATATCAAGAGCATTGCTCTTGGCACACTGTATTTGAAACTTGTGGAGTTGCCAGACTTCCATAGATCACGACCCCAGGTGGCGAATAGGGGTCCTCGCACTCGCCCGCGGGGGTACCGGTTGGACTTCCGACATCCAACTGGCGTGGACCAAAACTGGTGGGCTCAGGGCGTGCCCCCGGTTCATTTTGAATCGGTAACGACCGGTGTTGAGCGCATATTTTTGCGTTGAGTTGGTGAAGAGCTTGCGTGTCTTTTTACATTTGTAATGCTCAGTAGCTTCTGCATATTGTAGATGACCTTCTAGGTCAATGGCGCGACGGATCTGGTGACTGCGATAAGCAGTTTCTGGGTGGGTTTCGACTCTCCGTCGGGCAACCTGTTACCTCCGGCGTGTGTCGTTGTCATGTCTAGCGGCATGCTTGTGGCCAGGGGGGCTTGCCTTTATTGGCCGGCCCTGAGAGAAAGGAAAATCTCAATAAAAAACCCTTAAATTCCCGACATTGGGGCGCCTTGTAGGTTTTGCGCGGTGTCGGTTACCTGTATTTACAGGTGGCTGGTGAGTAAAGTCAGTCGCTAGCGGCCAGCCCTCGGATACCACCCGTCCTCCGAGTGGTATAAGGGTTACCTAGGTGCAGGGGGCACCACCTGGGTGGACTGTGTATTTCCCCCATGGAAAATAATTTATGAAATGACAACAATAAATAATCTAATAAACAAAAAAACCAAATCAAAAGAAGATGTTAGTGTGGAGATGCCGTGTGATGCGGCTGAGCAGGAGGCTGGAGTGGCAACGGCGGGCGATCAGTTTGTTTTGCCAGCGCCCCCCAGTGATATTATGTTGGAGTGCCCTGAGATGTCGGATTCTTCCACATACTCAGGTGTTGAAGCAAGGGAGTCTTTGACAGTTTCATCGCGGTTTTGGAGCTCCCGGAAGCGTTTCAGAGAAGTCGCTGACACTGATTCAGATATCGCTAGAGAGGCGACTTCAAAGATAACGCGGCGTAAAGGCAGAGGTCGGCCATCCACTAAGGGCGAGAATGTGGATCCGGTTCCTGCTAATAAATCTGCCAAGTTGAAAGAAACTAGAGCTGAGAAAAAGGCTCGCGAGGAAGAAGAGCTTTTGGCCTTGGAAATTAAAGCTCGAGAAACACAATGTACTCTATCTTCTGTCTTGGTGTCGGAACAGGGCGAGGATATGTCATTGGATTTAGTAAAGAGGATTGAGGCTAGCCTGGGAGTTGTTGAAAAGGTCGCCACAAAATCGTCCAATATCAAAGGACAATGGGTCCATATGGCTAAAAATGCCATTGCGGACATGCGGAAGGATATTGGGGTGCTTGCTAAACGTTCAGTTTCTGAGGAAACTCGATCTCTGCGTGAAGACAACGAGCGCCTCAAAAAGCAAATTGAGATACTCCAGCAGGATATGACGGATCTTCGGAAACATGTTGGAGTTAATTCAAAGGAGCCACCGCTCACTCCTTCTCTCCTCGAGGAGTTTGAGGCAAATCTGATGCGCCGTATCGGGGATAGATTAAATGCACGGTTTGAGAGTCTAGAGCCTAGGCTTAATCCTGCACCTGTATTAAGACCTTCTCTAGCCGCGGACCGACGCAAGGTCGTTGGGCCCCCTAGATTTGAGTCAGGTCAATCCCAGGATAATAGACAGGTGAATAGTAGAAGCTTGGTGCAAGCAGAATCTACTGCTTTGCCCCAAGGACCATCCTCTATTTCAAAAAAGAAGAAAAATAAAAGAATTGCAGGAGAGGAAATATTGGCCATTGAAAAGGTATCTGCTATTACTCAGCCCTCGCCTCTGCAATCGGCTTCCAACCTTTCTAAGGAACATTGGTTGATTGTTGGGAAAAGAAAGAAAAGGAAAAGGAAGAAAAGGGAAAGGTCAGGTGCTGTGTTGGCTCAACCAACTGTAACAGGTTTTCAGGCACCAGTTAAAAAGCCAAGACTGCGTACTCCCCGAACAGCTGCTGTTGTTGTAACTGTCCCGGCGGAAATTCAGAAAAAAGGCGTAACATATGCGGAGGCTATTAAAGAAGCGAAAGGCCAGATTAGGCTAGAAGAGTTGGGAATTGAAGCAGTTAGGTTTAGACGTGCCGCAACTGGTGCTGCCATTATACAAGTCACTGGTGAAGGTGGAGGAGATAAAGCAGATGTTTTGGCTAAAAAATTAAGGGAGTTGTATGGTACGAAGGGCATCCTTGTATCGAGGCCTGTTAAATCTGTTGAGGTAAGAGTATCAGGCTTAGACGATTCTGTTACTGCTGACGAAGTAAAATTCGCTGTGTGTAAAAAAGGGGAGTGCTCATCCGATCATGTTAGAGTTGGCGAAGTTCGTCAGGATAAGTCAGGTCTCTTTGCGGTGTGGGTGAAATGCCCGGTGGAAGCTGCAAAGAAATTGTCTGAAGGTCGTCTGCTTGTAGGCTGGACTTCAGCTAGGGTGACGGTGCTACAACAACGAGAACTTAGGTGCTTCCGCTGTTTGCAAGCTGGTCATGTTGCAGCTCGTTGTACGGCGGAAATAGACCGTAGTAAGTCTTGTTACCGGTGTGGCCAGCCAGGCCATCGTGCTTCTGTTTGTTCATCCAAACCACAATGTCCTCTGTGTATTGCGGCAGGTAAAACAGCTGATCATCGACTGGGGGGGAAAGCTTGTACGGCTCCCAGTCAAAAGATGCCGAGAAGATTCAACACGAAGGTTTCAGTAGAACCAACCTTAAGCGGTGACATAATGGAGACCCAAGAAATTGTAATAAGTTAGTATGGATCTACGCTTTATTCAATCTAACCTGAACCACTGTGCAAGTGCTCAAGATCTTTTAATTCAGAGTTTGACACAGTGGATCGTTAATATAGGGATTGTTTCAGAACCATACATGGTTCCAGATAAAAACAACTGGGTCGGTGACCGTGATGGTCTTGTTGCGGTTTTTATAAATGATGTCAACTTGCTGTCAGTTGCTTCTACAATGCAGGGTAGAGGTTGCGTTGCTTTAAAAATTGGCAGAATTGCAGTTATTGGTGTTTATTTTTCCCCAAATAAAACGCTTGCTGAATTTGAAACGTTTTTGTCCGAACTGGGCTGTCTGGTTTCATGGTGTCGACCCCTCGATCTTATAGTCGCTGGAGATTTCAATGCTAAATCTACAGTGTGGGGGTCTCCAGTATCTGACGAACGTGGTGACGCTTTGTTGGATTGGCTAGCAACTCAAAATTTAGTGTCACTGAATCGGGGTAATGTTCAGACTTGTGTACGTATGAATGGTGGCTCTATTGTGGACGTTACTTTTTCAAGTCCTGCTCTTGCAAGTCGTGTTTATGGATGGAGGGTGTTGTCAGAAGTTGAAACTTTATCAGACCACAAGTACATTCGTTTTGATATCCTCGAATCCACTGTAAGCTTACCGGGTCCTGCTCCATCTGAGATAGGTCCTAGATGGTCCCGAAAATATCTAGACAAAGATGCGCTTACCGAGGTATCCTTAGTAGAGGCTTGGAATTCCAAACCTTCAAATTTTACAATTGATTCTGAGGTAGAATGGTTTAGGGACTCACTGACTCGTATCAGTAACGTTGCTATGCCCCGGATCGGTCCCATCTCACCCAAGCAAAGCGTCTATTGGTGGTCATCTGAACTAGCCCGACTACGAATGGAGTGTGTTAAGGCGCGTCGCCGTTACACGCGTTTTAGAAGAAGGCATCTCAGTTATCGTGATCCGGACGAAGAGGCAAGTTTATATACTTCTTATCAAGAAGCAAAAAGGGCTCTTCGGTTGGAAATAGCTGAAGCAAAGGATAGGGCATGGAAGGAGCTCCTGAACTCTTTGGATCGTGATCCTTGGGGGCGACCGTACAATATTGTCATGAGTAAACTCCGTCCCTGGAGGCCGCCGCTAACATCCACAATGGAGCCGACGTTTCTGGGGATGGTTGTTACATCGTTGTTTCCTTGTGATTCTACTCCTTTTATTAATGTTGACTTCGATCATTCAGAAGATATTCCTGAGGTGTCAGAGGGTGAGTTAGGGGCTGGTGTTTTTAAAATTCAAAACAAAAAAACCGCTCCTGGTCCAGATGGATTGCATGGAACGGTTTGGGCGCAATCTCTTAATAATGGCTTATTTAACAGATTTCGAGATCTCCTTTCTGATCTTTTGAGGAAAGGCATATTCCCTAATAGCTGGAAAGTTGGACAATTGCTTCTTCTTAGGAAGTTCGGGAAACCGGTAGATTCACCTTCGGCCTATCGACCTATTGTTTTACTTCCTGAGGTGGGCAAACTGTTTGAGCGAATAATTGTCTCGCGCCTCGAGAAGCATCTTCAGACTATTGGTCCAAATCTGTCTGATACTCAATTCGGTTTTCGGCGTGGTCGCTCTACAATTGACGCTTTAGCTAAGTTAAGGGACTTGTGCGAAGAAACTGTCTCTGGGGGTGGGGTTGTGTTGGCGGTTTCGCTAGATATTGCGAATGCGTTCAATACTATTCCCTGGAGAGCGATTATGGATGGTCTCCTTTATCATGGTGTGCCTGTGTACTTACGTCACGTAGTAGGAACTTATCTCTCTGATCGATCGATCATTTATCCAAGTCGGGAAGGTTGGAGATGCTATCAGGTTCGATGTGGAGTTCCACAGGGGTCTGTTCTTGGGCCCCTTTTGTGGAACATTGGATTTGATGCAGTCCTTCGAGGTAGACTGATGCCAGGAGTAGGTTTAATATGTTATGCGGATGATACACTTGTGACGGCCAAGGGATGTAATTATCAGGAGGCGAGTTTGTTAGTTACTGCTGGAGTGGAAGAAGTAGTGACTCGTATAAGACAACTTGGTCTTCGAGTCGCTCTACAAAAATCGGATGTCATATGTTTCGCTAGGAGGTCACCACCTAGAGGCGCTGAGATAATAGTGGATGGTGTTCATATGGCATTAAAGTCGACGTTGAAATACCTCGGGTTGGTTCTTGACGCCCGATGGACTTTCAAGGCTCATTTTGCTGCCCTGGAACCCAAGCTTGATTCAACTGCAATGGCATTGGGTCGTATAATGCCAAATATCGGTGGGCCAGGCGGGGGCTGTAGGCTCCTTTATGCTGGTGTGGTGCGTGCAAAGGCGCTTTATGGGTGTCCGATATGGGCAGATAAGTTGTCTTTTTACAACAAGGCTTTACTGAGACGGTCACAGCGTAAAGTTGCCATAAGAATTGCTAGGGCATACCGTACCGTATCCTGTGACGCGGCATGTGTCATAGCCGCCACTCCGCCTTGGCATTTGGAAGCTTTGGCTTTGGGTGAAATTTTTTGGAGACGAGCTGAAGCCAGGAGTGGTGGTTTTGACCCACCTCTGGAGGTAGTCAAGGTCTGGAAGGAGGAGTATCGCCGCCTAATTTTGCTAGAATGGAGGGATGAGTTAAGTGAATGTCGGTTTGGTTTACAAACCGTTGATCTTATTCGTCCCTTCTTGAAACACTGGGTGGACCGACGGTGGGGATCGCTTTCCTATCGGCTCGTTCAGGTTCTCTCTGGGCATGGATGCTTTGGGAGTTACCTGCATCGAATCGTTGGGAGAGAGGCGACACCTGCTTGTCATCATTGTGACTGTAGAGAGGATACGGTGAGGCACACTGTTGAGGAGTGTCCGGCTTGGGACGGCTTTCGCTCGGTCCTTGCTGATAGCATTGTTGGCAATCTGTCGCTTCCACAAATTATCCAAAGAATGGTGGAAGCTGACAATGACGGCCCATGGAATGCCTTCAAGGCTTTTTGTGAGGCCGTCATGACTGAGAAAGAGAATGCGGAGCGTCAGCGCGAAAACAATTCTGATGCTCCGCCGGTAAGAAAACGACGACTGGGGCAGCGACGCCGTGCTTTCGCACGTCTGCCCTAAGTTAAGATGCTGATGATTTGTTCGTGGGAGGAGTCACGTTGATATTGTGGCATTCGCGTTTGGCGGGGGTAAGGATAGGGCACAGCTGTTACCTGCCTCCGCCCTTTGGCGAGCCGAAGGCATCCGTCAGGTTTTAGTGGGTAGGTGTGTAAATATTATGTCTGAGTCCCACATAATCCCTGCTGGAGTAAAATTCAGCAGGGATATGCGTAAAAGCATTTCCTGACGTTAAAAAAAAAAAAAAAAAAAAAAAAGATGAGCATACTCAATTAAATCAGCTTCTAACTGATTATTTTTATCTAAAATTAATTTTACATATTTATCAATTGATTCTTGATTCAATATAATGTCTTCTATAACTTTGGAACTTTGCGTAATCCACTCTTTATTTAAACTTATTCGGGTATTAATTTCAGACTCTAATGTTGCATCGTTTTTTTGTAACAAATTAATAGCATTTTCATATTTAATTGCATCAGTATAATCTAAATTACCAGATATAGATTTAATTATAGATCCAAGGCCGTTAATGAGTCCCCTTTTACTGCGATGAAATTGAAAAGTACGAAGCTGGTCATGTATTTTCATAAGTTTACCTTTTAAATGTTCTACATGAGGATTAAACATAGATAACGTCTTATTATTTAACTGCGTACTCAAATTGCCAATTTGAATTTCAACTAATTCTATCTGAGATTGTAAATTATCTAAATTTATGTAATTCAAAAAGGAATGATAGTGAGAAATAATCTTAGCGGGTCCTAGTTTGAATGGAAGTAGTCCGGGTCCATTGTCCAATGATTCAATTGTCACATCTTGTCCTTGAGTCTTATGTAGAAGGATGGTCAACAAAATTGGAATCCACATCTGGTCTCTTTGATAAATCGATGTCTGGATTTCCTTCTGGCTGCAGGCTCTTGTAGGTTTCTGGATTTGCTCGGTCTATGATCGATTCACTGACTCTAATGAACAAATCCTACCGACTGCGCCAATTACGAAGGCCACAGCCGAAGGTTTCAAAAAAAACCAAATGTTTTAAACTAATTTATTAAAAATAAAATTACAATTTAAACTATAATTAAAATACGGCTAAACAACCCGAAGTAAGGAAATTGAATGCACTTAAAATATAGAAATAACGAGGCTCGAAGAGGCACCAATTGCTGACACTATGCAACGTGAGGCTCGTGTAACTCGTGTAAGTTGCGACATACGAATTCCGCTGACACCATGTAACGTTAGGGACATGTTATTCTTTGTATATTGCGAAATGTAGATTCTATGGTATAGGGCTACGTAACAAGCGTAGCGTGTTTTGAATTGTGTATTTCTTTCGAAGAACTATCTTAATGAAGCGAAAACATTCCACGGTATTAAATTCTTGATAAAATTTTCACGGATATTTATAATAGCTTAGTGTTTCTATTCTTACTCGAGATATTCCGATACAATAGCTTGATGAACAATGTAAACAAAAGAGAACAATGAACAGATGTAACGAACGTTTATCGAGATATTCTATTATCTGTTGGTTTTCGATCAATTATAATTGTGTTCTGTGCTATTTACATATTTTTGGGAATAATTTTGCAGTTGTTTTATTCAGTTTTATATTTTTATAAAAGTGGTGAATGAAGAAACTGATGGTGCATATGAGAACATACTCGTAATTGTAAATTTCTATCATAAATTCACACTTATAAACGTTAAACTTGTTTGTGAAAAAAGTTGTTTTAACAAATACAGCGAAAAGTTCTTTTGAATAAGGAGCACAAATTTGTTTTTCGTTATAATTAATTCTGAGGCAGTCGGAGAGCATTTTGTTACAAGTTCGAGGGAAAGAAATAAATGTGTTTTTCTGCGGCCACTCTGATAGATCGTTTGAGAGGAATTTATGTCTCGCCATTGGCTTGGAATGAAATAGTTCTACTTTATAACATAACAAGTATAAATTTCTAAGTGAATGTCTTTACATCACATTAAGTGAATTTCATGTTATCAGACTTAAATTGTTTACAACTAATTCTCTTTATTCACCTTAGCTTTGTAGGAAAGTTTACACACATAACTATATGTCATGTAGTTTTTACTTCTGGCTTTTTTTTCTCATAGTGGTCAGCTCACCTGGAAGAGCTGACTTTGCGCTTTCGAGCGATAAGGCTGTCAGTTACTCTTATTTTTATTCAATAATTTTAATTGCACTATCTATCTGTATAATCTACTATCTGTGAAACGAAGTGTTAATAAATAAATAAAATAAAATAAAGCATGTGATCCTGATCGATGAGATCGTTTGTTTGATCACCAGTTTTTCTCGACTAGGTTTCCTACTACGTGTGCAGTTATCACTTCATCAAATTTTCACATCACACATAAATTTTCATCACATTCGCTAGATAACATGTGTTGCTTATAGTAAACAAATCCATTAAATAACTGACCACTTGTGGGGGGGGGATCTTTTCAGGTTTGGTGCTGATATGTTTAGCTTAGTTGCAGGGTTGTACACCCGCAACTATAGGTATACTACCATTTGTTATAATAACATGTTCAGGAAGGCCATTAATTAGCTAAAAAATCCAACAAAAACCATGGTGAGGATAAAGAAAGAACCAGCAGTATTATTTTTTTCACACAAGTAAGAGTCACAACAATGTGTTCGAAACATTAGCATTTTATACCATCACATTTAGTAATCTACGAATTAACTGTACCCGTTTGAATTATAACTTAACCCTTCCACGGGAATCATTAAAACGAATATTTTTATTTTCTCATAAAGTTGTAAAACAGTCCACAGTAAACAAACCTGAATTACTGTTGACCAATATATTTTTAATAATTAACTGGCGTAGTTTACAAGAAATTTTTAAATAATTTGTGACATACGTGGGACTTCCACTACATATTAAATATATGTAGTGGAAGTCCCACGGCTTCACTATAATTGAACATCTGGAAATCCTACGTATGATTTCCCACGAAATAATATTCTAGTTTGGTAGGTACAGAACACTGATCCCCTACTTAAATTATAAATGAAACAGACGCTGATGTGTGTCTGATATGCCAGAAAGCTCTGTTCTATCGTGGTTGAACAAATAAAATGATCGGATGAATAGACGGGTTGTATTATCTCATGTATGAGTTATTAGCATCCCAAACAAATGAGTCTCGTGAGGCTCCGTTATGCCATTTCAATTGTTTCAATGGACTATCAATGAATCATAATTGGTTAGGAGAAACTTCAATCTAAATTCTGATTAAATACAAAATAAACTGAGAGAATTTCGTTGATTTGTAAGGAGATTTATGTTTAGAATACTTTTTTTATTGAACTGGACAGGAGTTAACCGCTAAGTAATACTGCCATGGACACTCAATACCAGAAGGCAAACGTACGTTGCGAGCTTTTAAGAATTGGTACGCTATTTCCCTTAGACGAATTGGTTCAGAAATACTTCAGTGGGAAGCTGTCATAGTGATGGTGCGACAAAAATCGCCTTAAATAACGCTCAATTGTGGAAGGATGGACGTCTTTATAATCCGAAAAACTCCTTTGAACAACCTCCATGGTAAATGCGGTAGAGGCAGAGATACCCCCATCTACACTTGGCAACGCCAAGTGATCAAGCCGATCGGTTGTCGTGAATAAATAACTTGATTTGTTGTAAAATAATCTTAAGTTAAGTAACTTCATCATTTTTGTCAACAAACGTCTCCTTACCTTTAATAAATTCATTATAAAGTTTTCCAGTCAATAGGAACCATAATATTAATTTGAATTTTTATTACTACTGTTAAGTGGACTGTGGTTGTAATAAGGCAGTAAACTAGGACAGTGAACTGTAAAGCATAACAAGTGACCGCTTCAATGGCGTGATGAGTTGGCGCTAATGGCTTCCTTATATTTCTTTCTTTATCACTTTTACACAGATTTCCATTTTAATTAAATAAAAATGAAAAGAGCGACAAATTAAAAGTGTATGACGAGAGGGTGTTCGGGAATATGGCGTAGTTGTATCATTGTGACCGTTATTTTTATTTCTTTAATTGTTTTTTTAAATCAAGTCAAGTCAAATTTATAGTCATTTATTTAAATTAGGCCTATTAAAAAGGCACTTTTGAAAGTCAAAATTACAAGTTAAAAATATTTTAAAAAATTACA
The DNA here is from genome assembly GCF_905475465.1 of Pieris napi. NCBI lineage: Eukaryota > Metazoa > Arthropoda > Insecta > Lepidoptera > Pieridae > Pieris > Pieris napi. The sequence continues at coordinate 13,107,203 of NC_062239.1, read as the reverse complement.
CTAGCTTCACCATTGAAAAGGTAAACTACCTTACGTATGGAGTAGAATGGGCAAGAAACTCATTCTTACTCTTTTGAAATAGTTTTACAATATTTTGTATACATTGATTTGATAATTATATGTAAGACCATATACCTAAAAAAATTAAATTAAATTAAAAAAAAACTACAATACTACAATAAAATGTGCGCAATTTTATTTGGTTATCAATACAGTATACTTTTAAGTTTTAAATAGATATATTTCGAGTATTATCCAAGGATTTGAATGAATCAAAACATGTAACATAATGCCAATATTTAATTAAAATACAGATTAGCATCTTTCTAGCTTTATTTATGTTTTATGATAAACATGAATACACTTCACTTACTCGTTCGTTACATAAAAATAAAAGTTAATGTAAAAATCCATTTCCAAGAAGAGGGTTGTGGCCATTGAATGCAACATGTACAATGAAATGGATACTGCAAATTCCAAACAAATTCCAGAACAAAGGGCCATTACACAAGCTAAAGCAGCGTTTCCGAAATTGTGAAATTGAAATAATGAAATGTACACAGAAAATAACAAGTAAGCAATAAAGGGAGGAAACTAACGATGTAGCCGCTTCAATTTTCAACGAAACTTTCTGATCGAATATGCAAAAAATATTGCGCAATATTTGTGCATCGGTGCCAATTAATACTCAGAGAATTGATTTAAAGCCACTGATTAAAAACGACAATTGTATATATAGTAGTTTGGTAAGTTGAATATTATAAAATGCATATTTAGTAACAAGTTCGGCAGTTTAAACTTAGCAGTAAAGTAAAAAAAATAGTGTTAAAAATTATAAAATTGATCATATAATAAATACTTAGCAGTGAATAGCTGAATTCGCAGTTATGAGTCCTAAATCTAACCTAACCTAAAACTGCCGAACTATTCATCGAACTAGCTATTTATGTACTAGTCTGCTTATGTATTTTTAGTACTGTTACAAGCTAGGGGATCGGATAGAAAATAGATCTCTTCAAGGGTTTATTTTCAAGTAAATCTACGGGGCATTTGTTTACACTAAAAACCAACAAATTACGCACAGAAATACACTAATTACCACACACAAGATACGGTCACTAGTAACTTCAATTACGCGCAATTCACACGCTACTTTTTCACTTGTCATCACTATTCGCATAGAGATTATCATTAATCTCTCGGAATCTCACTCGAAACTGACTTAATTGGTCGCGTTTTGGCTCGCTTACATATATACCTTGGAATAATCTTGAACGATGTTAGAGAACTCTTTAGGCATGATTGCTACTGAGTAGCAATTGCACAATTCTATAACGTACGTACTCTTTATCTCTTTCGCACATTCATCATTATTGTCCTTGTCCCACACCTAGAAAATTCAGTCTAGAATATTCTGTCATCAAAGGGTTATAACTAGTCCTGAAAACGCCAGAAAACTGTACCACTCGACTACGCAAATTCTGAAACTGCATGAATTTTCAGCCTCCTGAAAACCAGGATAACATTATACAAATAATAATTTTCTAATATGTGATTGACGCTCTCCTGAAACGGTCAGAAATCACATTTCAGCTTGCTGATAAGTTCTCTACTCTAAGTAGTGAAAAAATCTATAAACATTTCACTCTTTATCATATAACCTCTCGTATAACCTATTCAAATAACAGTTAAAAAATGAGTTCCCTTTATTTAATGCTTTTGTCCATGGGCGGCGGTATTATTTAATATCAGGTGAACCTCCTGCCCGTTTCTATATATAATTTTTTTTTAAATAATATTCGCTTTATAATACCAATGTTTGTAGTATTTTGCGATCATTTTACATTTATTCGAGTCGATCATTGTATAAAATAGAAAGCTCCCTCGGGATGGGGTGTAGGAACTAAAATAGTCTCGTCTACGAAGTTGGATTAGGTGATATAATATTAATTGAGCTTTTGTAACCTGCTCGAGTTAACCTTATTTATTTACCCTTGTAACATTCCGTCTCTAGATTAGTTTATCTTTTATTAAATGTGTTAGCTCTGGTTTAAATATGTTAAGGGAAGTTTTGTTAAAGTTCTTTCATATGTTGTGTTTTTACCTTTTTATTACTGTAAATGTCAATGTGAGTGTATAATAATACTAACCAATGTAACTACTATAATTACCCACGTAAAATAAAGCCGATCAATGTAGAACGTTTAACATTCTATTTATTTAACTCTTCTAAATTGTTTACTATATTTCTATCAAATAGCCTTCTCTCTATTAAGAGGATCTTTCGACTTCTCGCTCAATAATAAATATGCAGTATAATTACTGCCTCCGAGTAATAGAAATTTCATACGATTATTATAGTTATACCTACCTCATGGTAGATACTAGATAATTAATTATAATTAAATTTTGCTTAATTAGCAATGGATTGATTTTAGAAAGCACAGTGATTGAGCCTCCTGCCCGTTTGCCCCTATAAAAAGAAGTGTAGTGAAATGCCTCATTTTTGCATGCATTTGTATTTAATTATGTAATTATTTTTAAAATGATCCTGAGTTTTATAGTCCAATAAATTAGTTTTTTTTTCATATCAAACATATGTTAAAATACGAAGTTGTTTTGTGAATTATTCAGCGTCGTGGTATTTGTTGCACACTCCCTCGAGAGGTGTAAGCTTTGGCCCGTTCGGGGGAATGCCCCCTTCGGGTGGTGCTTCTGTTTCGCACCCTGCTGATACAGGGCGGTACGGGGGCGAGCCTATAGCCCTTGGTGGGGGCCGCAGCGCGCGAGGAGACATATGCTCTACTCGCTGCGCGCAGCCGATGATGGGGTCCAACCCATCATCATCCACCATCCGGTATATCAGTCCGGTGGTGATGTGGGGCCAAGGAGTAATCTCAACTTGGCCCTGGTGTCATAGTCCATGGTGGCGGACAGACTCGCGGCTCGCGGTCAAGCTCCGCCGAGTGAGACCCCCTGTTACCCCGGGGGAGGCCCAGCTAGACAACCAGCGGTCGAAGCCGCGGTTCCTGCCCTGGTGTCGTCGGGACCTGCGGAGAAGAGCTCAATAAGCGATGAATGTGAATTATTCATTGATCTCGTGTCATTATAAAGTCTGTAAAAGTTTTAATAATGTAAGTTTAAGCCAAATATAAATTGAATACAGAAAATATTTGGGCGTCATGTCTCGCCGAGGGCGGCAATATACAACTCGGTACCTATTTTATTGCCTCGTAAAAATCTGTCACACCCGTAAATGCCATATTTGGCTCCAATCTTCATAAAATATAATGTTTATGCTATAATATGGTAATAGATTTACTTCTAATATCTGAATCCCGTGAAGGGCAAATAATATATTCCTATAATAAACATAATTAAAATTGAAACATAAGTAAAATTTCTACACGCCTCTCTATACTGCAAGAGTCGATGGCAAGCGGCTCGATGGGATGTCGTTGATCCCGTGGATGATGAGACGGACTTTGGTATGGCGGCCGCAGAGCAGGCAGAAAATAATAAACGGCTCAAATATAAGAGTCCTCTTCTCCAACTTCCATTTTGTTCCCTTGGGCTGTGGGGTTCAAGTGCACAGACGCTGCTTTTAGATTTAAGTTGGCGCCTGGTAGATAGTATCGCAACAAAAAATTTGACCAGACTGCCAGACTGAGGGATCCTTATAAGAGTTCGAACGCATAGTTCAACATTGAGAATCACATATTAAATATATTACATAGTGTTCTTTAAACAAATCAATAATATTTTATGTTACTAAAATGAAAGACCAGATGTCACAAAGTGCCTTGCCTATAATAACTGAAAGGTATTGACACAGAATTGGAAACATGATATATATATAAATCTGACTTTTCCGTTTGGAATGCACTTAACATTATAATTGGACTCAATATCAACGCTACGTACGAATTAATTGGAAATATTTTTAATTGAGCCTCGTTTATTTTCCAATTATTTTGAATTTTATGTAATTAATAAGTCCGGCCAGAATCTGTGAAATTTCATACAACAGAATGGCGAAATATTGCAAACATGAAAATACGCTGCGATTACCTTTTATGATCACAAATTTAATAATAATATTTATAGTTATTAATTTCATACCATATTTCTCTCTCGAGGTCTGGTGCTCTCCACTCTGACAGTCACGATGAGTTTTTAGGACACTATTAATGCGTGGCAAATATGATGCATCAAGAATGCCGCACTTTTCAGAATGATGGAGTGAAAACTATCGGGTCGCAATGAAAACCTCGGTAGTTACCTGAACATCTTGTTATATTGTGACTGCACGAGTAACCCTTATCAATATTATCTAAGATCCAATAGGTACATAGGTAATTTATTAAATTTTTATTAGAACGTCCCTTTTGATATGGGCTTCCACAAATTTTGGGTTTCAATCTCAGTGAATCAACAAAATAAGGGTTTGTTTACGAATACGCTTAACGATTCCCTATTTTCTTATGTAAGACATATATATGTAAGACATTATAAGTTATGTCTTTCCTAAACCGCTTAAATGACTTGAGCCTTTAAGATATCAAAATCTGTGTAAACACTTTTCTATTTATTATATTATGTTAGTACCAATACATATACTACAATCATTTAAATAAAAAGGCAATTGCTTTAAAAACTAGTATTCTTATGAAAATACACTTTCCGTAAAGAAAATTTCTCTTGGGAAATTAGTGTTGACATTATGGTTTATATCCTGTTAGATAATAGGTATTTTTACGACCTGTTTCGATCATAAATATGCTACAGCAATCCTTTTTTATGTCATGGCTCGATAAAAGGTACATTGTTATTTCAACTAATATTGTAACGAGATTTAATTTTGTATGTAAAAAAAAATCTGTAATTTTTATAGATTATTGCTGTTTTAAGGCAGATACATGAAATCTATCGCTAATCTCAACATTACTACTGGTTTTAAAACATCAAAATGTTCTCGATCTACTACCTAGGTATATCTAAACCAAAACTCATTAAAATTGCTGCAGCATATCTATTATCTATACTAATATGTTTGTAACGAATTGGCTTAAAAAGTACTGGACTGATTTTTAAAATTCTTTTATCATTTGAATGCTACATTATCACTGATTAATTATTAATTGCAAGAAAAAAATAAGGTTCCCTACTATAACTACAAAAATGTTACCCAAGGTGTAAAAAAATGCCTACAAAATATCTTTCATCGCTTGCGGTGCGAAAACTATTAGTGCTCGTTCAGACATGCGGGAACCGCGCGATTGTCAGATCGCGCGGTTTGAAACCGCAAAATTGTGATGCTAATCAGACACCGCGGTTGGTATGCGATTTTCGTGCGGGTATAGCGTCAGTTTCAAAATGGAGGTCGACGAAGAAGTGTGTGTGTTACTGTGGTTGCTCCTTAAAAAAAAGAAAAGAAAAAGGCGGTATTGGGTGCATCCAGTATTAAGTGACCGACTAGTACATGGTCAGTTCGTAACGTTATATCCCAATTTAAGAATGTATGATAACAAATTTTTTGACTATTTGAGAATGTCAATCAAATCTTTTGATGAACTAATTGAACTGATCAGGCAAGATATTTCAAGCTCTGAAACGCATTTGAGGCCAAGCGTGTCACCGGAAGAGAAACTCGTAATAACTTTAAGGTAAGTTTAATTTTGTTCTTCAAAATCAGCATAAATATTCTCTATAAAAGTAGACGACTGAGAGTTAGAACTTAATTGCGATGGTGACGGTGACGGAATAACAGGAGGAGATGATCCAGATGTAAAATATCCTTGCTGGCTTGTATACTGTTGTCCATGTCCTTGCCAATACATAGGTGTGATCTGCTGAGTATTGTAGCGAACAGGGGGCGGTAAGATTTGTCCTTTTTGTATTACTTGAAGTAATTCAATTTTTGTCGCTAAACGCCTATTTTCTGGCACTTTTTTGATTTCTTTGAATAACGATAAGCAAAAGAGTTTGTCGTCATCTTGTTTTGCAATACTATTTTCTTTAAATTCATCCTGGAATTTTTTTCGTGACTCGATGCTTTTTTCTATTAAAACAGCTATTTTTTCTTCTGGCACTTGTGTTTTCTTTCGTTTAGGAGGACGTTTTTCAGTGGCTTCGGTTACATTGGCGTTTAGTTGACTTGTCTCCTCACTTTGTCTTTCATTCTGTTCTTCAATATTAGTTGTGGTGTCTTTATTACTTACACTATTCTGCAGGAAAGAAAGTCTTGCAAAATACATATATTGGGCTCCTTTACGAGCACCTGAACCAGAAGGAGTCGTTTTTCCTTTTTTGTATTCTTTATTATAGCAGTCTCGTATGTTTTTCCATTTTTTTTGGAGTTGTGTACCTAAAAAAAATATATTATTAATAATTTTCTTGTTTCAGATATCTTGGTACGGGTTGTTCATTTGGAGAACTTAGCTACAATTATCGCCTTGGAAAATCGACGGTTACAGGAATTGTCCGCGAAGTATGTAAATCATTGTGGAATAAGTTGGTAAACATAGTCATGCCCGAAGCGACTGAAGACACCTGGAAGACAATAGCACAAGACTTTGAGAGATATGCAAATTTTCCAAATTGTATTGGTGCTATAGACGGCAAGCATATCCGAGTTATAAAGCCTGTTGATTCGGGATCTTTGTATCATAACTATAAACATTTCTTTTCCATAGTGCTCTTAGCACTTTGCGATGCCAACTATTGCTTTACTTATGTTGATATTGGGGCTTATGGCAAAAGCAGTGATTCTGCTATATTTAAAAAATCGTTTTTTTATAAACGACTAACAGAAAAATCATTAAAAATACCAACACCTAAACCAATATCTAATATAGACCCAACACCAATGCCTTATGTTATAGTTGGAGATGAAGCCTTCGGCTTAGCAGAAAATTTAATGCGTCCATATTCAGGCAAATGTTTACCACATGAAAAAAGAATTTTTAACTATAGGTTATCGAGAGCCCGACGTAACATTGAGTGCACTTTTGGTATTTTGGCAAACAAATGGCGAATCTTTCATAGGCCTATAAATGTAAACATAGATTTTGCCGAAGACATAATAAAAGCCTGTTGTATTCTACATAATTATGTGCGGACTAGAGATGGTCTACAATTTAAAGATACTTTATATACTGCACCAATGACAAATCTTAATACCTTGCATGCGGGAAGAGGGACACCGTTATCTTTGAATGTCAGAGATAAATTCGCTCATTACTTTGTGAACGATGGGCGTGTTCCATGGCAAGACACAAAAATATAGCTACAACTAACATACCGTACTTGTAATGTTTAGGTACATAAATGTAAACAAACAGAATAAGGTAATAACGCCGTGACCGTAAAACAGCCGAAATTTGTTAATATTAAAAAAAAATGTGTGTGTGTGTCAGCTACGACGCACGATTGGAGTTTACTCCTTACGAACGATAAAATGGCGATAATGTTCTGTGGCTGTCGAACATATTTTCATAATAAAGGTGGTAAGAATAGATGTTTTTATAATATAAATGTTTGTAGTAGTAATAAAACGTACCTACATCATCTATGCCCAAACAGGATTTTCTTTCTGTGACCAAAGTTACCTTTATAGTAAGAGAAGAATAAGAATGAACAATCTTTTTAGTTTTAATTTCACTGACCATTATTACTATTGACAAAACGCTGGCAATGGCACGCTAGACAATCTAGTTTTATTTTTTACACCTGTCAACACTGACAATGTTGTAACGTAGCTGTCAAAACGTGAATTCAAAATAGAAAAGTCTGTGTAATGTATTCCATTTCATTCATTTACACGTTCAATCCATTTGTCTCTTTCTACATAACGCCTCTTAATTAATTATTACGCCTCTTTATTAATTAATTTGTTTAAAGTATACGGATAGTATATTATACTACCGCTTCATAATAATAATTGTAATAGCTAATAATTCTGTCAATTAATTTTTAGTGAATAAACCTACTTAAAATATTCTTTTTTTCTAACGTGTCTTCACAATCTCCAAATATCTCCACCAACTCTTGCCAAGCTCGGTTCTTGATTATTTTATTTGAATAATCATCACACTGAATATCCCATATTGCAGGTCTCTTCTCCACCTCATCAATAAATAGTTCAACGTCGAAACGATCCATGGTGAACGAGCTGTGGACGTGCTTACCGCGTGGTAGTCGCAATGCAACTGAACGCGAAGTAAAGACTCCATAGTAATAGAACCGCGCGGGAGTATCGCGATTCTATTTTCTGGCGGTTGGGTTGCGGAAACCGCGCGGTTTGATTAACCGCGCGGGTATGTCTGAACGATTACTTAAGAACTCATACAAATAAGACCCGCGCGATTTCCATGCGATTCTCAAATCGCGCGGTTCCCGCCGTGTCTGAACGAGCAATTAATGATAGAACAAAAAATTTTCACTATGTTAAAGAACATACGTGGGTAACACAGAAAATATTTAGAACTGGCCAGTTAGAAACATTACTAATGAAAACTTTTTTTGAATTTCAATTTCAGAACTGTTTGGTAACCTAATATAGTATATTGCATTAATTTGTCATTTATTTTTGTGAATTGGCGGCAAATCTAAAACTCTTGTTACTCGTGAAAATGAACCTAACGCGAGAAAATTTTCGGTCAATGATTTATTATGACTTTCGTTGTGGGCTTACTCAACAACAAAGCTATGATAGGCTGCGATTAGCATTTTTTAAAGAAGCCCCATCTCGAGCCACTATTTACAACTGGTTTAACGAGTTTAAGCGTGGACATAGCAATCTCAATGATTATCCGTGCGAGGGACGTTCTTTCACAGCGACTACTGAAGATAACATCAGTGCTGTGCGACGCACGATAGAGGAAGATAAGAGAGTGACCTATCAGCAGATACGGGCAAGCCTATTCAAAAAAATGTACACGAACATTTAGGCGTCAGGAAGCTTTGTACCAGATGGATTCCCCATACTTTAACCGACGACCAGAAACACCTTCGCATGGACTGGTGTCGCCAAATGTTAGACAAGTTCAACGGCGGTGACTCAAATGCTGTATTTGACATCGTCACAGGTGATGAAAGCTGGATATATTGCTACAAACCCGAAATCAGAATACAATCAGCTCAGTGGGTGTTTCCTTTCGAGGATCGGCCTACTAAGGTAAAGAAAGGAAGTAGTCAAGGAAAAAAGATGATTGCCTCATTCTTTGGTCGGAAAGGTCATTTCGCGACAATTGTGCTAGAAGTTGGAAGGACAGCTACTGCAGACGGGTACGTCAGTCGCTGCTTGCCTGTTGTCTTGGAAAAAATTCGACAGCAGCGCCCTCGAAGCAGGATCCTCCTTCACCACGACAATGCTTCAGCTCACACCGCAAAACGGACTGTTGAATATTTGACTAAGGCAGGTGTTGAGATAATGAGTCATCCGCCATAAATTCCAGACCTGGCGCCCTGCAACTTTCATTTATTCCCAAGAGCTAAAGATAAAATTCGAGTTATTCGCTTTACGAGCCCTAAAGATGCGGTGAAAGCGTACGAAAATGCCATAGAAGTGACCCCTAAGGAAGAATGGGCCCACTGCTTTTCTCAGTGGTTCCATTTAATGCGACGGTGTGTAGAGAGGAACGGAGATTACTTCGAAAAACAATAAAAGTATTGGCAACTTTCTACATTAAGCCGTTTATTTCATTTTCTAAACATTTTCAGTGTTACCTAGGTATTAATATCTACAAAAAATGTTTAAAAAAAAAATGTCCACCCTAGCGAAGCCGAGACGGGCCGCTAGTATTATATATGTAAAATAAAACAAACACATAATAGAGAAATATAAGTTAATTATTCAATTAATGACGTACAATGTTGATATTCTAAAGCTTAATTTCGAATCAAAGTTATAATTTAGCGCCATTTAAGTAATGAATTGAGGGAATTAGTTCTATTTGAAGTTTAATTCACGGGATGTTGGCTTGAATTTTTAATTTCACCAACTTTTGGGAATCGACTTCAGTACAACTTTATTATAATCAGTTTAATTAAAGATCTTTTGTTGCCTGAAGAGACGATTATTAAAAAACAATATATTTATATTTGTTAATACAACTTCTATTTATTAAAAAAAATGACCATGTCTTATGTAATCTTTAGTTATTTTTAAGTCAGTTAAACAGTATGGTTTCACTAAGGGTCGCTCCACAATCGATGCCGGTGTGAAGTTGATTTCGGACATATTTAACGCCTGGGAAGAATCATATGATGGAGTCGGCGTCTTTTGTGACCTGTCAAAGGCCTTTGACTGTGTTCATCCTGATATACTCGTTGGAAAGCTTCAACACTATGGCGTTGATGGCAAAGCTTCCAGCCTGATGAATTCATATTTAAAGGGAAGGATCCAAAGAGTTCATGTCAATGGAGTCACCTCTCCGGGTTCGCAGGTATCAATGGGCGTCCCCCAAGGATCGATTCTCGGGCCTTTCTTATTTCTGATTTACATAAATGACCTCCCATTCTTTGTCAACGAAGTTCATGAGATGGTATTGTTTGCTGATGACACTTCACTTCTATTTAAAGTGAATAGGAATAACGTATTATTGGACGATGTAAACAATTCTATCTCTCGTATAGTTAACTGGTTTAATGTAAATAACTTATTGCTTAATGAGAATAAAACAAAATGTATTAGATTTACAACTACTAGTGTAAAGCGAGATATTGGTAACCTGAAAATTAAGGACAGTGAACTAAACTTTGTTGACAAAACTGTTTTTCTAGGCATAACAATAGATAGTAAACTCCAATGGGGCCCACACATAGAGACTCTTTCGAATAGGCTGAGCTCTGCAGCATATGCAGTAAAGAAAATCCGACAGTTTACTGATGAGGACACGGCTAAAATTGTGTATCATAGCTACTTTCATAGCGTTATGTCGTACGGCATTTTATTGTGGGGTGCTGCTGCAGAGGTTCAATCCATATTTGTGCTGCAGAAGCGGGCTGTTCGGGGTATTTGTTGTGTTTCTCCGAGGGAGTCGGTACGGAATAAGTTTAAGGAATTAAATATTATGACACTATCTGGTCAATATATTCTTGAAGCCTTGTTGTATGTCCAAAAAAATATAAACGATTTTAAAACAAATGGTGACTTTCACCAGTATAATACGCGAAATAGAACTAATTTGAGTGTACGACCAACCAGGCTCCAAAAGATAAACCACTCCTTATATGGAAATTGTATTCGTTTTTACAACAAACTCCCAAGCGCAATTAGAGAATTATCACTAAATAAATTCAAAGTCCTCGTTAAACGAAAATTAATCAACAAAGCTTTTTATAAATTTGAGGACTACTTAAATGATCCTAATCCTTGGGATTGAATTGCTCCAGTTCAAACAATTTGTATGACAATACTTGGCGATTAAAAAGAGTGGCGGAAAGTTTCTTGCCAGTTCTTCTTACCCGCTCTACGCCCTTGACTTGCGAACTGGTAGTAAATGTAAATTTACGATTAATTTAACTTGACTATTCAAAAGTGTACTTGGTTACCTACTTGAATAAAGATATTTTGAGTTTGAGTTTGAGTTTGAGTAATTGGAATGTAATTTAAAAATGCTAATCTCGCAAAAAGCCTTTTTAACTGACTAGTGGTTAAGCGTGCATTTATTTCTCTTTTGTTTCAGCATGGGATCCTTTGCCCAAATTAAGAAAATATATTGGAAGTGATGACGAATCTAAAACAAATTCAAATGAAAAATGTATAAATAATATACATACTCGTATGACATTTCACGGAAGTTTGCGCTCAAGGCTGTGTTTTTCGTTGAACTTGTGTTCCAGTAACATCGAAAAAGATCACACAATATTGTTTTATGTTCATAAAGACCAGCTGACATGTTTTTCCAGGACCTTTATAAACAAAGTTATGTAAAACAGTCGCTTTGTATCCTCCCATATGCGTTTTTCCACCTGAGATAAAAATGTTTGCTATATTTTTATACTTAAAAGACTTGATGAATTTTTGAGCTGGCAATCCAAGAAACATAGCTGTTATACCAAATAAGAATAAGGCTATACACATGTATGGGTATCAGTTTGTATTAATTTTATGGCAAGTAGGTAATTAGTCTTCTGAGTGTTACACATGTAGTTAACTTAGGATGTTCACAGTACTAGCTAACGCCAATAGATTGCAACATTATTAATCCTCTGCCGGGATTTGAACGGACGGCATAAGGGTTGGGTCTCATAACTAAAACCAAAATAAAATTTTACAAAAACATAAAATTTCTCGCCATATTCGGTGATCCAATAAAGTGGAAGATATTGCTCCACCAGGCGTGACGCGACCACATTTAAATTAGAAGAACCTCATTACCATTCCCTGGATTCATAATTAATGTGACACAAGCCAAAAAGATTAAACTCTGCTATAGAAAGATACTGATATATCATTGACTAGAGTAGCTATGATATTTCGTCGTAAAAACCCAAATGATATAAATTCTTTAGTTAGTTTATATAGTGTATAATAAAAAAATATGTGCGTGTACTAGGTGTACACACGTAAGAAGTGAAACTTCTTTATGACCTTATTTTTCGAAAAATGATCTACTATATGCAACTTTACAGAAATTGGTTAAATAAAGTTAAATTAGATAAAGTTTAACAAAAGGCTTTTATTATCATAGACATGAATACAAATACAATTATTTCATTTTAACTTATTACTGTACTACTATGTAGTACTAAGATTATTACAGAATTTCATTAATTGTAATAGAATTATTAGTATTACTATCATTGTGTTAGTTAAAAGAATTGTTATTATATATTTTTGTTACTAATGGCTTCGAATCTCTTCGGATCAACCGTGGTAGGGACAAGAAAAAGATGGCGCGTAACCGAAAAATGTGACAAATGTGTGTAAATTTTTTTCCAACGCCGATAAAGAAGTTTGACTTCAAAAAGCAACATGGCGCGTAACCTGCTACAAAATTTCTCCCATACGTCGATAAAGAAGTTTCACTTCAAAAGATGGCGCGTAACGGAAAAATGTGATGCGTAACGAAAAAATGTTACACTAAATTTTTTTCCAACCCCGATAAAGAAGTTTCACTTCAAAAACATGTCCTAGGCATTCCGTGTTTTCTTGCTAGATTATAACTAAACGTAGCAATATACTACTAATTTTATATGTTTTAATTCCTATCTAACAAACAGGTTTTGGTAAGAACGTTCTGGTCTATAGTTGTTTCTTATAAAGTTCAAATAATACCATATTTTTATTCGTAAAGTGATAAGGACGAAATATTTAATTATTATGCTTTTATTTATAAGGCACGGTATATCTCAAGGTATACAGTTAAGACGGACCGCCGAAGCCACCCACAGGAAACCTCCAGGAAAAAGAGGACCACAAAAGCGATGGACTGACGACTTCATCAAGGTTTCTGGGGAGAAATGTCCAGCTATGAAAGCTAAGAACAGATCCAAATAGAAAGTCCAGGAGAAGGTACTGCAGAACACGAAGTAAAGGAAGTAACAATAACTAACGTAGACTAAGCGTATAATAACAAAACCCATCTGTTTTATCATTTTTATAGTATGGAATTGAAGTGGCTTTATTATTATTACTTTAAGAGATATTTTAAATACTAACAACGACCCACCCTTGCTTCTCACGAATTCCTACCTGTAAACCTTGTTATTCACCTAACCCTTCTTCATTCTTATGATTTAATTATCCTGTTTAAGTGAAAATCGCATTTATATCCGTGCAGTGGCTTTTGCAACAGACTTTGTAGTGACGTACAAAGTTTTAAATATAATGATACCCAAAAGTAACATTGGTAACCTCTGGGCTGAAAAGTTCGTATCTTTCTTTTGATAGAGATTGATTTGATTATTCAATATTGCTTTCGAGAGCGATACAATGATCATAGCGATCTGAATAAAAAAATTCGATACCATTATTATAGTACGATCATCTTAACGTCTCAAAATAGGCTTCAGAGTGATTACCTCTTCATTAGCGCACTTTAATGTCTGTCTAATATGGTTTTTGTTATGTTATCTTTTCGAGACAGTTAATAATTCAATATAAATAAAACGACCCGTAGAGACACGTGTCTCTATATTATATGTCTCGTGAAGGCGTCCCTAATTTGGCAGAAGAATACGTTTGATAGGATCGCAGGTTTGTAACCGAATACTTGAAAAGTTGAAAATACACTGAGAGGGGAAAAATTATAATAAAATTTAAAATAATGTTTTTGGATAAAAAAATTATATTTGCATTAAATTCGTTTGAATTATTTTGTGTATGGTAAGTACTTACGAAACAAATCGTGTTTAATATTTAATGTTCTTCCTCTCCCTAACCTTTAATTACAAGACATATACGTTTATTATTGTATAAAAATTCTTTTATCTAATGCAATTAGCAGTTTTGGCCTATAGTTAACCCTGCGCGCAATGGAATTCGGTCAATTCGGTGCCCCGACAAATCAATACATTTTCCTGGTCTTTTAATGGTGGCAATTACTACTTCAACGGAAATAAACGGTATATGTCAGACACAAAACATAAATATAACAGAAATCTGAGGCCAAGGCCAACTGCGCCATTTTTTAAAGTAAATTGGTTTCCTGCGCCCTCTGTAGGCAATTAATTTAATCATTCAGCGTGATAACAAACTATTTATTAACGGTTCAAATATAAGAGTCTTTCCTCCTTCGATTTTTTTACCTTTCGAGTAGAGACTCTTGGGCCATGGAGTTCAAGTGCACAGACGCTAATTAATATTTAATTTGACGCCTAGTTAGTACCGGTGCTTTCCTCGCTCTACGAATAAGTATCGCAATACAGGGAGGAAATGCTGCCAGCGTTAAAGGTACACTGTCAGAGAGACAATACTTTTTAAATTTGTTTTTGTTTTTATTATTTTTTATTATTACTATGTAGGTTAAGAAAATTTTAAATACACAATATTTGATTGTTAGGATCACTAATAAAGGTATTTTATTTAAACACAAATTATGAATATGCCCCGGTGCACACCAAGCCTACTATCGTAGCAAATTCCGGTCATTTTTCACGGGTCTAAATGAGATAGGAACGTGATGGTCGACGCCACGAACACGGAATAGCTTTCCGAATGTAACGCTCTTTAGTGCGCCATTGTGCACCTCAAATTAAATAAGATTTATACCGCAGAATATTCTTTGAAAGTTCACTTGGTTATTTAAGTATAAATCAAGTTATAGGGAAGTTATTTACTTCGTGAGTTTGTGAAAAAATAAACAACGAAGCTCTCCCTTTGTTTGTTTTTTATATATTTATCTAATTAATATTCGTCCATAGAGTTATAGATATATTAATTAGTGAGAAATTTTGCAAAAAATTAAAGAAGTTTCTAAAGATTTAATTTAAGTTTAAATATGCATTTAATTATCTACCTGGATTTGATATTTCGAAGTCAAACTTGTAGCTTTTTTATGCTTTCAAGGGGAAGGTGATTACATTTTTAAAGGCAAGGTGTTTTATAGCATGAGAGAGTATTTAGACCATAAGTTTATACACAACTTATTAATAAGATAACGGTTCTTCTTCTTATGACATCATGATAATTATATGGCTGATTGTGCAGTTTTTTTTATATTCATCAATCTGAATATAACACTTTCACTGCAAATAAACAATTTATTATTATTATAAAGCCGAGACAAAAGATATATTATTTAAGGGTTTTCTTCATACATTATCTATCTTTGTCTCATCGATCCTGGAATTCCATTATGATATTAGAAATATGGGAAAAAGGTAGAAAATGTATTATTATGATGTATTTTGAAGGTATAATAGATTAGTTGTTGTACCTTTAGTTTTTAAGACCAACAACGATATCAAAGACATAAAAATTAATTAATAAACATCAAGCTATATACATAATACTCAACGCAATTTAATTTCGATAAAGTGCTAATAATAATCGTATGTATGGCTAAGACAGATGAAGTCTATATTTGGTTCGACGAGGTAGGGAATCGCTTTTGCTATATAATATAGCGAAACACTTACATATATATCATCATTCAAAACATAAATATTTTAAAGACAGGACCTACAGAAATACTGTACATAATGGTTTAGTCTAGTTATTCCAAAAAACTACTCATTGTGGCCATAGCATGGGACATTGAACCTAATCATCTCAAAAGCTACGACAGAATAGTGTCATCCTTTTCGTTGTTTACTTTATTTTGTAAACACAGCTATGATGTTGATTCTTCCCGTTTGTTTAGGTTGTTGCTGATAGGTGCGAGGAAAACAGCACCCACTCGAATTTATTGGATTTTCCTCTATTTCCACTTCATGCTTCGTATATATTGTTTGTCTCTGATGCTTTTGTTTACTATAACTTTGATTCTGATATGATTTTTAGGAATTCTCATTTTGTAACTGATTAATATACTAATATACATCGAAAGAGTTTCGCTGAAACGTCTTCCGCAAAGGACTCGAAATGATATAGATATTTGTAGCGACATCGACAAATTATTGAGATGATATATACGTACACTAAAACAAAGTTATTCCATCCGTTAGTGCCAGTCAGTGGTTACCATGGTCAAGGATCCTCTCTTTAGCTTGGAGGAACAGCACTCCTTTCCTTACATATTGATATAATTATATATATATATATTTTTTTTTTTTAAAAGTGACGTTACGTTATGAGTATATCTACAAAGCATACCACAATTATTTGTAAAGCATTCCATGTCGTCATTGTCATCGCATATTAATAACTGTATAATAAATAATTTTGATTTCTTTATAATTTTACGAAATGAATATATGTATTGTTTATATCTCGCCGATATTTTAAGGATCGTCGGGCTCACTTAAATGTCATTGTTTGTGAGGTCTATGCGGCCGGTTTTATCTCTCCCTACAATATGGACCGATGCTGGCGGGTGCTACTAATGGTAATTGGCAACATTTATTTATTTATTTTTTGATGACGTTCATAAGAATACATAGTGTTACCTATGTACGATCAATGCAGTCCAATCGATCAACGTGAAGATATATGTAACATGCCCCAATGGACTTAATTTTCAAGATGGGTTAACGAACTTGAACCAAAACCATTGCTTTAAAAATTCACGTGAAAGTAATCGAGAACGGAGCCACTAAAGAAAATCTATCTAAAATTCAAATTTGATGTGCTATCAGAAGATATACTGGCTCTCTTTAAGGTTAAATGCAATTTGAACTCGTTTATTCTTAACATAAATGCTTACGAACATTTACATATTTAAGCTGTAATAAAAGTTGAAACTAATACTTTTATTACAACTTAAATATGTTGAAAGTGTACTCAGTATTCAATTTAAAAACGTTTACAATTAAATATTTGTGTTCGGTTTTAATATTAAATAATATTATTTAAATATTTATAATATTAAATAATATTATTTAAATATTTATAATATTATTTTAATATTTATAATATTAAACACATAATATACACATTATCGCTACTTCACGGTGGAGTAGTATTCACTCCGCGAACATATAAATATGTATGTCGATAGTGTCGGAGACAGCATTCAGTAGGGTCAGAGTCTTTTAACGGGGATCTATGCAACAGACTGGTTCTGACCCTTGGTGTTTGGTGGCACCCTTGGTGCAAACAACCTTAGCCTTCGCCGTCGCATATATCCCATAGGTAAAAAGAAACCGAGTTCTTGGTGTACACTAGGCTTATCGGACACGTATCGCCCTAGTTAAGTGATACTTGCTCTCTTAGTCTCATAGGGTTGATAAAAATTGTCAATGACACATATTCAGCAATGTGCCAAAACCCAAAAGGGCTGTGGTCACAGAAAAGTTACTAATATATTTATTAACAATAAACATAGAAAACAGAGCAGTATTGGCCTAGTGCCTTCAGCGTGCGACTCTCATACCTGAGGTAGTAGGTTCGATCCCCGGCTGTGCACCAACGGACTTTCATTCTATGTGCGCATTTAACATTTCGAACGGTGAAGGAAAACATCGTGAGGAAACCGACATGTCTTAGACCCAAAAAGTCGACGGTGTGTGTCAGGCACTGGAGGGTGATCACTGATAGATTTAAAAATGATCATGAAACAGATTCAGAAATCAGAAAAATAAAAAATGGAATCTAAAAGGCTGAGTGCAACAGGCGACCTTATATGCGATCTTTACGGCGCTAAGAGAAGAATTAAAGAATGTAAGAAACAATAATAGTTATATTAATCGCACACAAATCACAAAATCGATATTATTAACTAAAAGAAGCTGAAAGCATACTTGAAAATACATTACCCGCCCCATTTAGTACTCACTGGGGAGAACATGACTTTTTTATGACCTTATACGTGCGAGGATTTGATTGCTGTCGCGTCTGTTTTGTTCTTGGATCTGTATCTGTTTATTGTTTTTGTTTACTGCCAAATGAATAAGAATAGATCGTTACTACGAAACGTTATTTACTGCGACCACTGTCTTCGTCATGGAATGAATTAGAATTTCCTGGCGAAAGCTTTGTTTAGAACGACTAGTGTCGTTACAACCACACTGCTTCATAATATTTTTTAATGGGAGTCCAAGAACTCTGGTCTCTCAACCCTCCGTCTCTAAAGAAATAGGTCTGATTATCATTACAGTTCGTTCTAAAATCTGGGCTCAAACTTCGTTAATAGGTTTAAATGGTTAAATTGCATTTTTAATATTCCTATTGATCTACTTTAAGTGCTTCTTTTCCAGTGGGAGAGGGGGTTACGTGCATGAAAAGCCGAGTTTTTTTCACATAATAAAACATTAAAATATTGTCCGTACGTATATAAAGAAATAAAGCCTTTATTCTCTGACCGAACGAATAATAAATAATTGGTAAGAAAAAACAATAACATTTTTTTTGCCAACCAGTTTTATGTTCAGGTTGTCGTGTGGGATAGGCTTCCCCTATTTAAACGCATTCTATTCTATCCCAAGCTATCCTGCTCCATCTCTTCGGCAGACCATCCGCCGATCTTTTTAGTTGACTTTGATTTTTAACTTGATACCATTCAAATACATGTTTTGTCCATTTTTCTTTTTTGCTACATATGTAGTACAACCTAAAAAGCTAAGGAAAAAAAACTCAACAGAAAAAGCGATTTTTAATATTCTATAAAACTTTTGGCATCTAGTAATTTAATATATTTGTCGAAGCGAAGGTTTTTCCTAAATTAACACCACTTTCTTCTCAACAACGTTATCCTATTCAATGTAAAATAAATAGGGGAAAATTTAATTATGTTCAAAGTGTCTCTAAGGACGATAAAAACTTGTCCTGCGAGTCCAAACTTCTCTCATTACACTTACTGTACTAAGTTTTGCTAAATACTTGACATGCCTTGGCACAAATACAATATAGTATCGCTCCGGACTTTGCAAACTAATATAGATTTTATTACAAATCCTAAAAGATATAAAACACGTATTTATAACCGAAAGCTTATCCTTTATAATTTAGTTTACATAATATATTTCCATGACTTGCCAAAATAATTTAAATATCTCACTTTATTTCTTGTATTTTTGCTCTTTATCCAAACGAAATATTCGCGAGTACAGTGTCCAACAAGAGCTATATATTGAGTAAACAATAAAATGTGGAACATAATTACAATGTTTGTTGAGTAAATTGTTTACGCTTGCTGAGCTTAATGGTTTATTAAACTCAGATGTTACGGGAATTATGCATCGAAACGCAATTTGCAATATTCAGTACTAAGTGATGCCCGCGGCCTAGTCTGCTAATTAGGATTTATAATGCTCTGTGGTATTATCTAATCTATAGGATTAGAAGTCTATCAACAAATATAGGTATAAACATTGAACACTTAACACAGCTCGAGTGTGAAGGAAATAATGCAATATACATATTATGATTTTATTATTACTAAGTATTGACGACTTGTTTGTACATAGGGTTGGAACGAAACACTCGTGATAACAGGTGATAAGCTGATTTTGCGAAATTAAACACTAAGATTCAGAGGCAAATATTACGATAAATTTTAAATTAATCATTACATTATCTTCAAATATTTGTTTTGCGATACATGAATTTAAGCCTTTATTTTTTAACGTCTATCAAACCACTATATTTTAGAGTGGTTGCTTGGATTTGGTCTACTATCTACTTAAAGCTATGCGGGGAAATGGAGAGCGACTCAAGTGTTCCCCAAGAACTCGATTTCTTTGTACCTAGGTGATATGTGCGACGTCGACGTCGTCGGCCTATGTTGTTTGTGATACCAGAACCAGTTTATTGCACAGATCCCCGTTCATCTCACGACATCTTTGTAGCGAGTCTAAGTAGCGATTATGTGTATCTAATGTATTTAATATTTTATGTTTTATTATATTTCATCTTTTCTCTCGATATTATCGTATTGGTCTATTGTGATTAGTACTGAAACTTTATAAGGAGTATATAGTAAGGATTTTTGTGAATAAATAAATAATATAAACTACTGACTCGTTATAATATAATAAATACAAATATGTAGTTATTGAGCGGTTACAATTTATATATCGAAGACAAGAACGTATGAAACAATAACTATTAGTTTTGAAGATAGCAGGTGTCCAGCGTGGGTAAGCACTTTATAAAATTGGACTCATACATTTTATAAATTAACTGTCTGTACCAACATCTGTTATGGCAAACTGCTGGCTATGTTATTTATTATGGTTTACATCTATAGTAATATTATGAAAAGAAACTATTATTATTGACAAAGTGCTTTACCGTGTAATATATTTTTAATAGTTTTTTTTATAGAAATTGAAGTTTTTTCCAGAAACGAAAGAGTCAAGTATGAGTTCCGTATGACAAAAACGATTTGGATAAACGTTCTTGAGGTGGTTTGTTTTTTTCACTCATCCATATATTCTAACTTTTGACATTTAAAATCTCTTTTTGGCGTTCCAATATGTATTTTAATACTTGCAATTTGCCGGATTAGTTTCACACCAATACTTCTATGGTTCTATTAGAAAACTATTTCTTAAATACACATTTACGAGACTAGTGTAGTTTCTCTCCAGGTGGTGGATCAGAAATTGCCTTGAGCAATATCGGTCCTGTGGCTTGCGACTTTCATCCCTTAAGTCGTTGGTTCGATACACGGCTGTGCACTAATGGACATCCTTGCTATGTGCGCATTTAACATTCGCTCGAATGGTGAAGGAAAATATCGTGAGGAAACCGGCTTACCTAAGACCCAAAAAGTCAACGGCGTGTGTCCGGCAAATGTGGCTGATCACCTACTTGCCCATTAGATTAACAAGTGATCATGAAACAGATACAGATATCTGAGGCCCAGACCGAAAAAGGTTGTAGTGCCACTGATTTATTTTATTTATTCTGCCTACCAAAATAAATTACTACAATATACAATATGTTACCGTAACTATATATTATTAAAAATACTAGGCACTTAAATGCTACTATTATAATTTACGTGTTATTTATACACTGGGAGAAAGAGCAAAACTTAATTAATGTAACTATGTAGCCACTCAGTATTTTACAGTTAGTAACATTCGTTATTTTGAATTTTCGCACTGGACAAGGCACTCGAGTTACGTGTCGAATTTTTAAAAAGCATGTCAAGATGCGCTCTGAATTTCAGTTACTTTAAATGGGAATATTTTTATTTACAGAAGGACGTTTTTGTTATTTAAAAATCATAAAACGTAATCAATAAATAATCCAGTCACACCTTATCTTGGACGCAGCTTTCTGTGCACACAATACACAAGGCTTTAGTGATTATTTCGTGATTTTTTTTTTTTTTATTTGTTTTGTTTTGTTCAAATTAAAGTATAATCGGATGAAATAAGGTATTGAAAAGTTTGAAATATACTTTGTATTACGCGTCTTATTTAAGTTAATCCTTTAATATGTACTGTATAGTGTATATATTATTTGTATGTCGGAGAAATATCGTCACTCCATCGTCATTAGTGGGCGTCGTGTGAGAAAAGTGCGATCACAAAAAACACGAATAATAATAATTGTACAATGTTTAATTTTGATTAAGTCCTTTTAACACTATAAATTACAATAACACACACAATCAACAAGACCCAACTCGGCTAAACAGAACTGCCCGCGTTCCCTGTACGCACTGTCAAAAGTCAAGATGGCGCCGCGACTCCACTCCAGGCATTTGTAGGTGAGTAATGATTGCAAACTATGAAACATTTAAATTAAATTATAGCTATTAAAAGTAGTAGAAGAAATCTCAATTATTAAGCAAAGAATCAATCAAAATCATAACTAAAACAACTCTATCAAAGCTACATAATAATTGCTGATAATAATCATAAGATTAACGTATATAAATTGAATTGCAAAAATGTCAAAACACGTCTTCCAAAGATAGATGAGCGTCTCCCCTTTTACAATGTAAAGATAAACCCCGTATGCAAACCAGTTTAACAATAGCACATTAAACAGAACTACAGCAAAGTATCTCATAAAACACAGCATAATATCAAAGTTATGTTACGGGTCACTGAGCTTGGAATGTTTTTGTTAAACTGCGCGGAAACATTTCCTGATCTAAGACAAAGGTTAAACTCGTTTTACATTCTTACTGCTATTTTTTATTCGGAAAATCGTTGTGCATGAGCTGGTTCAAGTTGGTAATCAATTAATGCCTTACCTGTAGGTAAGGGGAGCATGGGATTCCACCTACTTGTGATCTACCCTGTCCATCAATACGAAACAATTATTTTGTTAAGTCAAGAAGTCTATTGGTGCACATCTAGGGTTCGAACTTACGAACTCAGAGTTGAGATTCACGAAATGAAGCAACACTGCTCTTGACAACAAATTATAATTATGAACCAATCAACCAACTTCCCAATGGTTGATGTACTTTACACATAACGAACTCATGATAACAAAATCTAGTTTCAAAGGAATCGCAATCGAAAATCCGAGTATAGCGTGTTATTAATAAACCAATCAAAATGGATTCCACTAATCCACCGTTGTCCGCCAAACAATTCGGAATTACCAAAAACTGTTTCATCCGCTTGGCTTAATTCCCTCCGCACATGAATAATGTATGCGTTCAATGCAATTTTTTAATTGCCTCACTACAATTTTAAATCACGATTGTCGAACTTTTTGATTAACTTTACAAGTACTGAGGCAGAATACCGTTCGTTTGGGTCTATTAGTATTGCCTGACTTTTTCATTAAATAGCCTTTTGGGGTAAAAATAAACCAGTGGCGCTACAACCGTTGAGCTGGGCCTCAGATTTCTGTATCTGTTCTGCATTTGTTTTTCTAATATGCGATTGGGTGATCTTCCTTCCATCCCTGTATATATGTACACGTTGTCGACTTTTTGGGTCGCGCGCGTATGCGCTCGCACGTATGTTAAATACGCATCTGTAGAACTTCATAGTTCTCAGGAGAGTCACACGCCACTAGGTCAAAGAAGAACAAATTATAATTAACATACTTATACGAGAACATAACATTTTAATCATTTATTCAATAGAATAAGAGGAAAAATTTTATTATTTTCAAATGTGCTGCTGCTTATTAAATTTCTTGTCAGAATCATAACACAACTATTACTTAAGATGTCATGTGGAACATGGTGTAATGGTTGCAGCT
This sequence comes from Pieris napi, assembly GCF_905475465.1. Lineage (NCBI taxonomy): Eukaryota > Metazoa > Arthropoda > Insecta > Lepidoptera > Pieridae > Pieris > Pieris napi. The sequence goes on along the minus strand of NC_062239.1, from coordinate 13,083,469 downwards.
CCTTACAAACGCGGAGAGTCTATTGCCTGTTTTTCTCTTTCGTTCTTTTACCCTTGATTTGACATTCATAAGTGAACATTGTGTTACCTACATGAATAAATGATTTTTGACTTTGAAAACTTAATTCCCGCAACTCAACTATTTGTGCGCTAAAACCTGTCCTCATTATACGTCTTGCTTTCTAGGATTCTATTTATGAGGTGAAACGATGCATAAATCTAGAAGTTCAGACTCAATATTACTACGGTCCTGAATAATTCAAATGGAGTTCTCGAAGGAGTGAAGTTTCGTGCGAACTTTTATGAAGTAGTTAACACCAAATTGAAATAGCCAAAATATTTTATTTTACGTAGTTTTAAACTACTATTGATGAATAAAATTGGTTTTATAACATCGGTATTAATAAGTAATTTCTAATACTCCGTTCTCACTTAATATTGTGTTTTCGTAACACGTAAGTCGAGAAATCAACTGGGTTTTCGTCCTAAGATTATTATTTCAAGATTTTACTTAGAGGTTTGCGAACGCCTGCCGTCTAGAGTGTAGTGTGTACACAATTTCCGCACTTAGGGTGAGATCTATAGAGCGCACTTAGACTTTGCTCAGACTTAACTTGAACCATTCTTTACTTTTTTAAAGGATAATAAAGAAGGTATTGCATGAAATGAAACATCAATTTCTGTCTTAGCTTGAGCTTAGCTTAATCTCACCGTTAAAATGTCTATAAATATACTAAATCATAGTTTAACCTTAGTGTTTTTCGTAAGTAAAGTCTGAGCAAAGTCCAAGTGCGCACTATAGATCTCACCCTTAGACGCTCAAATGGACCGTTGTGCGTAAAGTACTAGCCTAGCTCCTTCCAGAAGCTCAGAAGTTTCCTGAGCATTTCGCAGGCATCACGGAGCGACCTCACAGCTCCAAGAATTTCAGTTCGTTGTGAAGCCACAGCGAAGTCTTCCAGGACTACGACCACGTAGTTCAGCGCAGAGGAATCAATCAATCAATCATCGCTGAAACAATCTCTGCACTAGGGTCTGTCACTCCTAGGACAAAAAGATGTTTATTAAGGAAACAGTGGCCCATAATTTCCCCTATCAGCCAGCCACCTAATAACTAATGAGTCAGCTGGGAGGGTCGGTCCACGTCCTGGTACACACTGTTAAGTATGTCTAGGAATATTTGAACCTAATATCATTATAAAAGCACGTATATTTATTTCTGTAAATAGTAGTGTAAAAGTAGAAATTTAAATTGCCGTAATCCCATTAAGGTGAATTGTAAATGTAGCTATTTAAATATTAAAGGAATTAGTGTATCTAAGCCTTTAAGCGGGTTGAGCAGAAGCCATTTAGCAACGAACACTTTTCGTTAAACTCGCTAAAATATGGAATTTTATGGAATAATCGTTACTAAAGTCTATTCGATTTAAATTAATCTTTCAGTATTTCAACTATATATAAATTGTACTAGCAGACTCGGCCAAGCGTTGCTGTGACTAAGGTTTTTGTTATATTACATAGTAGTGAACTATTCAAGGGAAACGGTAGGAGAACACCAGTCATGGGACCACCATACTTCTTTGGTGGTTATGCCATTAAATTGTAGCTTATGTGAAATGTTGGTACTTTCAACACAGGGCCATCTGTTAGAATTGTGACTGTCAAATAATAAACAAATAATTTGCAATAAAATAATATTGGGGGTACAAATTAATATGTAAGCTATCCTATCCTATCTTTTAATTTAAATTAAACTGAACATGGTGTGCAAATTTGAATGAAATCGGTTAAGTAGTTTAGGAGTCAATAGCGGACAAACAACGTGACGCGTAATTTATACATATTAACTAGCAGACCAGCCAAGCGTTGCTGTGGCTAAGGTTTTTGTTATATTACATAGTAGTAAGCTATTCAAGGGAAACGGTAGGAGAACTTATGTGAAAGGTAGATGACAGCTTATGTTAAACGTTGATACTTTTAACACAGCGCCATCTGTTAGAATTGTATCAAATAATAAACAAATATTTTGCAATAAAATAATATTGCGGGTATAAATTCAGATGTAAGCTATCCTATCTTTTAAGTTGGATCAAACTACACACGGTGTGCAAATTTGATTGATATCGGTTCGGTAGTTTAGGAGTCCATTGAGGACAAACATTGTGACACGAGATTTATATATATTAAGATATATACCCTAAATTGAGATCAGTATTAATGTTTAATTCTTCACCGGATTCATGATCTATCTTACGAGACCTACTGATAGGTTTTACGGGATATGACGTAGAATAATGTTCACCTGATTAATACTACGTTTTCTACTCGAATGACCCTTAATGGAACTGATTCGAGGATACTTCGACGAGGAGCTCGTTCAATATTAAATCTTTAAAAACACGGAGTGTTGGACGACATAAGGGAGGAAATAAGAGTTTTAAAATATTTTAACTATATCTTCTTTTTGTGTTAAAATTGTAATCGTTTCAAAAACTTCTGTATGTGACTAGAGCTCTTGCTGAAGTTTATCTGTAGATTCGGTCTGGCTTCACAAAGGAGTCACTCTTGAGATATTTCTACTGACAACTGCATGCATAATAATTAGTTGCTCAGAAGATTAATTACGAATGTTCTCTCGTAGTAAGTTTGGAATAGACATTATTTATTTGTTCACAATTATTATAAAAGAGTACTTATTTACAATTCATTGGAGTAATACATAAATACAGTACAATTTAAGTAATTAAATAAAAAGGAGGACAAGTGCTGGTCTTATTATTTTCGAGTTATCTTTCCAAGCAGAGCAGTGTTGGCCTAGTGGCTTCAGCTTGACTCTCATATCTGCGGCTTTAACATTTGCACGAACGGTGAAGGAAAACATCGTGAGGAACACGACATGTCACAGCATGGACAGCTGGTTCTACATATCGTCGAGGTGAGTTGGGTGGAATTTCGTATTCTGCTTTGACGTCCGATGATGAAACTCAGCTGCAGGTATTAATCCGAATAACTCCCCTGAAAACTCTCCGTGGTAAATGCGGTAGAAGATTTGAGTTCTTAAGCAACGCTTATAATGTATTTTCTATATATATTGAATTAAGGTAGCTAAAACAAAACCGGGGTCAAAAGTCGTATTATTATGAGAAAATTTGTCGCCTATATTCTTGTACTTATTCAAACTACGTCCGTCGCTGTGTCGCCCATTTGTTTAATGGCTTGGGTTCGATTACAAAGTAATAATATATTTCTGAGAAGGCATGGACTACTGGACACCTGTAAAACAGATATGATACACGAGTTATGTAACCTAACATTAGATAATTTTTATATATATTTTAGTAAATAACTAGAAACGCAAACTAAATATTAGGAATCATCGCACACTCACATATTATAATATCATATGTCAGTTGACACCAAGCTTCAAACAAAGTGTTTCATTTATTTCAACATATCAACAACATTCCTCCAACAACCGCCACCGAACTTAACTCGCGTTTAGGGCCCTTTTAGTGAATATAGATTACCCAAAGTGGGTGCAGGTGTATAAAATAGTATAATGAAACAATAGCCTTCAAGACATAAATCATAGCCATCATTGCGGGTGACACCATTATGAACCTTGATCGTTTGTCAGACAAAGCGCCTAATGTTGCGTGACGCATAAAACGCACCTGCGATTTCAGGTTTTCTGAGAACTTTTGTTAGGCATTCGCTATTCACTATTACTAAAGCGGGGTGGAATAGGTTATGAACAAAAATATAGTAAATATAAAGTCATATTTCATTCGAATTCTTCGAAAATATAACAGAATTTAAAACACTACTTATAGAGTAAGTGCCTATCTGGTACGTAATCTGCATTGTTAAGCAAAATATACTATTAAAAACTTAAATTGGAATAATTATTTTTTTGTAAAATTTATGTCAACTATAATCGTCATGTATTTTAGATAGCTTGTGTGTGTTAGATTAGATAGCTTGGTGTACTCCAATAAATACATAAAATATCTTATAAATAAATACACATTTAAAGTGCGCATAGATACGGTTTTTTTATTTTACAATTATATTAGTGGAAGGTTAGTGATCTTTGAACCTTCACATATTATTTGTATTATTTTTGCACGAAAAGAAAACAACTTTTTGTCAAGACATTTGACGTTAACTATAAAAGTTACTATGTTGTTATAAAATACATGTCTATGTAATTAAAATATGCTTAGTTTTTTGTTCGCAATTTATTGGTAAACAAAACGGGCTGTGGCTGTATCACGGACACCGCCGTGTGTTGTACGTGAATACATTTGTATTATAATCGATTTTGACAACTGCCCCAACTGATGATTAAAACTTAAACGAACATCGAAGCTTCATGAAATCAAAAGTTATACTAATTGCACAGCAATATAACTTTAATATGGTGACGCTTTCCCCTCCAGGGCGATGAGTCGCTGATCTTCACTTATCGTAATGAATTCTTTGATCCTTTAGCTATCCAGTGATATAATTTAATTTTGGGTTTAGGGCATAGAACTACTGTGTCTCTCGATTTTTGATATTATTAGGTTTCTTAGGGGCAATCCTCACATGGTATCATTTTTGATGATGTATTCACGTCAAAATAATTACATTAAGTCAAAATATATGTTATTCAATAAAGAGTACATAGCTTCATAAAGCAAATAGAGAAAAGTATCTTTTATAGTTACTACGTTGAACGGCATCAGTCTAGAAAAATGAAATTAAACCAGACTTAAAGCAATTTTTTAATAAGCTGAAATTTCCTGTATGCTCGGTTTACTTTTTAAGCGTTACATCACAAAGCGCTGTTAATATTCCATCCAGTTATAATGGATAGTTTTCAGCGCTGAATTTTAACAAGCTCTTTACGCGCGTGACAGTTTGAAATACCTGTTGTGAAGGTTTTCGCTGTGAAATTATGAAAATTGCTTTACATTATCTGATGAGTTGCGCATTGATTTAAGTGAGGTTTATTGCGTTTATATAAGCGTAATATGTAGGCTTATTATTATATTTTTTTTTGTATGTACAATTTCTCGAAATCATAATTCAATGTGCCATTTCTGCATCTTTTCTTACACTTTTTTGGGTCTACACATGCCGGATCTAGGTTCAGAGTTCATAGAAAAATATATCTATTGGTTCACAAGCAGTATCGAACACACGACCTCCGAGAGCAATATGTAATAATATTACACTTTCTTACTCATAAACAACAACTAATTTTATGATATATAATGGCTATTTCACATTCGCTGTTCTGAAAGCTTTCACTGTACCTTCCACCATTACTCCGACAGACGGATCATTGATTAGGGCCTAAATCTAATAAATCGAGACATTTCTACCGGCTCGGTTGTATCTTTATAGGGTTTTAACGATATACTTTGATACGTCCCGCCAAGGGGGTCGCAGGGGTGGCGGCGTTAGAAAAAAAACATTTTCTTTTATTCCTATTATTTATTATTATTATTTTTATTTTCTACAGTCAAGACAACGTTGAAATTCACTTGCTTTATACAATTCATACTTTTCACCCCTCCTTGACAGTCGGCTGGCACCGCCCTTCCTTCATGTCAAGTTTATTATTGAAGATGTTATGAGATATATTGTGTTTAACAATTTGTCGACTAAAATTAAATAGGAGCTTCGTTATTTAAAATAGATATTTAGAGTGATTTCTATCTAAATTACCATAGATTACAGTGGTACATAGTGGAAACATGGGCGACATATGATAAAATATGAATATGCGACATATGATAAATATGATAAAAGTTAGACCAAAGATAGGAAATAAAACACTCTGTTAATTACTTGATTCACCAGAATTTACTTTATTCACTTCACTGATTTTACAAACTGAATGCTATCTTTTATATTTCAGACCAGCGTTTCCCAACCTTTATTGTCCCATGCCCCACTTTAGCCTTTTTAAAATTCGTATATAATTTTTAATAGTAAACAATGCAATTTTTCACTTTAGAAACGTAAATGATTGGGTTTAGGAAGAAATTACTAGGCAATTGTTAATGAAACACAGTAAATAATTTTCCAAATGAATGTAATAAATTTTCAAATTGCCCCCCTATGGGGCGTAGGCGGCTCGTTGGGAAACACTGGTCTAGATTCTAGACCATCCTCTTCGGGCGGGTGTTCTTCGTAAATTCCTTTATGTTTATGCTAACACATATTCAATGTATCACCGGTACAGGTCCACAGAACGTGGATATGAAAAATATGACTTTTATGCCTATATGAAAACTTCATTGGTAGTTTTATTACATTAATATTACTGTATCTAATTGTACCTGCATAACTAAATTCATATTATCAACTACAACACAATATTAATATTGTTCAACATGAAAATCCATATACATTTAGTACAAAGGAAATGTACAAATTATATCATTTGCAATATTAATTCATCATCACATTAAATTGTAACTGGGGAATATAATAATTGATGTTTAATAATTAACGAACAACCTAAGTGACTATTAGCAACGTGTATATATTTCAGAATAACACATATGTGTTAAGATAGATAGATAGAGGCTACTACGTAAAACTAATATCGACATCAAGGATTGACGCAATTAGCTAGCAATTTTTTTTGCGTATGCTTTTCCTCAAGTTGCTGGAGGCTGAAATAGGCCTTTACCCGGAAGGGGTTCTGATCAATGGTACTGAAGGAATTTAAGATATAACAATAACAAGACAAACAATGTATATAACAAATCTTAGCTTTATCTAAGTTTAATACATTTGTATTGATGGGAAATTAAACGGGCTTTTATTATTATCATTTAATTTTGTAAAAAAGAAACCAACAATATGTTTAAAAAAACTATTATATACAAAAACTATTATTTATTTAAAAAAATATTATTGATAAGCTTCCTCAATTATATTGTAAACTTAATAGAATTCAATGTGTGCCACATTAATAAAGAAGGCTGTATAGCAAGTAAGTTTTTTTGTAATGTTGTTATTTATTTATTAGTTCACCACATCATACATGTCTAATGTCTATGTCTACAGTATATGTTACAAGCTATATTTCTAAAATATATGACAATAATGGTAAACATAAACATTACATAAAATAAAATATTACTAGCAAAACAGTGGAATTACCCTAATCAGATTAACAACAGGCTAAGTGCCTTTTTTTTTTAAATTAATCAACACTATTGTTCTATTTTACGCATACCTTTTATACAAAAGATACCATATATAGTATTCTTATTGCATACAAATGGGCTCAATGCTTTCACCGTACTTATACATGAAAAGCTTCTAATGTATGTTTAATCGTCTTAATTCTGTCACAATACAGCCGGCCATCGCCACCATCCATTTTCCCTAACTAAATTTATGCGGACCGCATTTTGACCCCAAAAGCCTTTAGAACCCTTGTAGACCATGCTTTAACTGATACCGTCTACTATTGATATTGGATTATTTTCAAAATTAAAATAAATTAAAGGCAAGCAAACTCCGTAGCTCATAAAAAAATTCAACCACTTGAACTTAAATTTTATCCAAATTTACACACATTCCACACATATTTAAACACATTCCGATACGTCGCAAACAAATAATGACTTATTTTTAAAAACAAAAGAGAATTTAATACGTTTTTATTCCCATTATTATATGTAATGCCTGGGCTATACCTACCAGTATTTAACTCTTCCCATGGAGGATGTAACACTTCTTTGTATTGTACGGTGTATTATTAGTTGTAATTGTATATATTGTTATCTATGTTATTAAATCCTTTAAGTAGCTGCGTAATTTTTATTTTATGTATGAAAAAAAGTATTATTAAATAAAAATATAGGGCTTACAATGCTGTAATTTTCCATTAATAATACATTAATCATTTATTAATGCATATTTGCTTTTAAAATGAATTATGCAAGTGGAATTAATCGATTCTTTCGTATTTCACTCACAAACTTATCATAATACTTCAAACCGTTGAATAATATTATTGTTCCGCCCAATGAAAACAAACACACCTTTTCGAGTTCCTTTGAAGCCTTTCCCAGTCAATTATTTATGTTTCAAACAAAAGCGGATCGAAAAAAGAAATTCATTTCCTTTTTCTAAAAATAATATTGAAGTGATGCCTCGCTTAATACATACATAATTTATTTGTTTTTAGTAAATAGAGGTTTGATACCTCAAAGGCCGACTCGTTTGACATTTAGCTTTTATGTTACTGACCCAATCTTAGACAGAAGAGTATCACAGGAAATACATGTTTGAAAACATAACTTAAGACATTAACTTAAGTTTTGTATTCCGATGTGAATTATTAATAAACTTTGCACATAGGTAAAACACGAGAGAGAGTATATAATATATTAATGATTTATACTGATTAAACATTGGCAGCTGACACCAGCGCCATTGCTCCGACGTATATTATGTTTCTATGAATGCTATTAACTTTAAAAAATGTGTTGCCGCCTCCCTCTATTAGTTTAAAACATCCTGATCATTATCTTTTTCCCGTCGTCGTGAAAAATATCTAATTTTAAACCAAAAATGAATAATTATAATATTGCCTAAAATTAATGTCTTTTAATCCGGTAAAAGAGTGTTTGTTTTCAAAATGTGTTTCTCATTTATAAAAGATAGTCTATCTTGAATTGTAAAAGTTTAATTGTTAAAATGTAAAAATAAAAAACGTCAAAGCTCGCTTAAAATTCGAAAGCCCTTATTTCGCTCTTTTAATCTGAGCTTAAAGTTTGAGTTTCCAACTCATGTGTACCTAGGTTAAGCTTTCCGCATAAAGTTACTTTAAATTGTAGGAAATTACATCGAGTTTTCAATAAACTAGCATTTTCAAATCAAAGTTTTTTGGCTGCTACGTATTCCATGCCTAATTAATAAAGATGTATTCAATTCATTCATTGTTTATTTTCTATAATGATTTTTAATATGCTAAAATGATTTGAAACTGATAAACTTTAGTATTTACAGAAAAAGTAAGGTTTACATTCGCAGAGCAACAAGTTATATATTGAGATCCAAAACAGAATTGATAGCAATAAAAGTGCAATAAATGGTGCAATACGGGTTGGACATCGGTGAGATAACGCGACCGCAGGGAGACTGAAGATAAAGGAAAATCGGATACGGTACGTACATGTATTTACAGAAAATTATTTAGGATATTATTTACCTAAAAAATAAATTCAAATTATAACACAAATTACCAGCATATATAAATAAACTTACACAAAAAACACTCACTTAAAGACATAAATATATATTTATATACATATGTAGGCCTCCAAGAGTTCAATTTGTTTAACAATTCTCCATACACTTGACATTCATGAGTGCAATTAAAATATTTTTAGTGATTATTAACAATTACTATTATGTACATTTATAGTATAAAACGCACACGTGTACATTTATTAAATCTATTCAAAAATAATTGAGAGCAATTACAAGACATTAATTGAACACAATTTTGTCTATCTGTCTTTATCGTTCGTGTACACGCCAATTCCCCAAAACTACCAATATCATTTGTTTCCAGTTTAACCCTGTGAAACTAAATTTCAGACGAAATAATAATAATAATTCCCGTGTTTCGAACATCGGAGGTAGAGAAGGTGGTGGCCATTTTTCAGTTACCTTCCGACTAAGCCCCTAAGCTCGCTAGATGAATGAGCGGCCTTGCGTTCGATTCCCGGGTGGTGAAAATTAATGTGTATTGCTTTGTGTTGAAGTTTTCAATGCTTGTGAAGAATGCTTACATACTGAACAATAAATTTAACACAAGGTTTAACATTAACACACTATTTTCATTCCAGTGCAGTGTGCTCCAATGGGGTATGGGACAAAGAGTATTCTGGATCATGCCCTTCTGCGAATGGATGAGAAAACGGCATATCTTTAACAATCGTAGACATTTCTGATGCCCGATCTACTTGCGTATAGAAAAATATATGTATTGATAACCTTCTCCTTTTTTTTGTTGAAATCGGTTAAAAATTGAACTGTTTTCTAAACTAATTTCAGTCACTATACACATTATAATACACCTTTTGTTATGTATTTATTTTGTATTCCTACAGCATAAATTATATACAACAAAAGCAATTATACTAAACATATAGCCAAATATGAAATACATAATATATACAAAATTATATATTGAAAATAGATGTTATAGAGGCCTTAAGGTACGTTTTGCGTATGAAGCGTCTAAAATATCCCTTGTACTATCAGCAAAATAAAAATGTATGATTTGGTTATTATAAAATTCTAAAAATAGCTTCATAATATTATACAACAAATGCAAAAAACCTTCGAGGGCTTTCAAGTAAATCTCATTTTGTAGTTTCCTTTCCTTGTCCCTTCCTGTGGCGTGTGCTATTTTTTTGTTCATTGTACAATACTATATAATATGTATTTATCTGTATACACTTATTTTTACAGATCTAGTTAGTCTGTGCTCTACGGCTCTGTGGTTTTCAGACGCATCGATACGTCTACTACCTATCTATCAAAGAATAAAAAGGCGGGAAATATTTAAAATCTTCTTAACCTAAAGGTGGACAAGAATTTCTCCTTTTTATATTTAAACATACTTTAGTGTTTGAGGTACACCAAATGAAAACCGTAATAGAATTCACTATCTTTATTGTCCTCTGACTTACATGGCGGTTATAGGGCGACTGATTGATCCACGTGCAAGTGGAATTACGAAATAATGATGCGTAGACAATATTACAAATACAATTACGAAATTTCTATATAGACAATAATTACACCTCTACATACACCCCCTTCTTAAAAAAATTAAATAAATGAGATACATATAAACACACAAAAAAAAATTGACTACTGAATCTTTTAAATACAAACTATGACAAAGTGTAAATGTTATAAATATATACACAGTTATAAATGAATTCCATATTTTTCTTTTAAATCTAAATACAAATTGGTTTTGCAATTAGCTGAACAATCGCTGAATTTGCAATACTAAGTATGTTGCTTACAAATCAAAACATAAACCTAACGGATTGCTTAACACTTCTACCACTACGCGTAATTTTTAAAGGTTCATTAACCTGCTTATGCTGATCTAAGTTTCCGCTAACCTGGTTGCTATTAAACTCATCTAGTATATACGCTGGCTTTACACGGTCTATTGAAACATAAGAAATCTTATCGTTTATCGCAATCTTAAAATTCTTTTTATTTCTTTCCAAAACCTTGTAGGGCCCGCAATAAGGTGGTACTAAAGGTTTCCGTACTGCGTCTATTCTCAAGAAAACATGTGAATGATTATGTAAAATGTTTCTCATCTCACTCAGTATAGTACTGAAGCAAATGCTGATACTACCGTGTTGTCAAAAATTCAATATAAAACAAATGAGCCGAGCGCGCGCTCGTCATGTGTTACATAATTTAATAGAAAAAAGCAATCTCTTATCTGGGCTTTTCCGAATTTATGATGTCATATAAATCGTACGTTGAATTTAAAAACCTAAGTGGATTAAAGAGCAGTGTTAGCCTAGTGGCTTCAGCGTGCGACTCTCATCCCTGAGGTCGTAGGTTCGATCAACTGCTGTGCACCAATGGACTTTTTTTTTAGACCCAAAAAGTTGACGGCGTGTGTCAGATACTTGTCCATTGGATCATGAAACAGATACAGAAATCTGAGGCCCAGACCCAAGAAGGTTGTAGTGCCACTGAATTATTTTATTTTTTAACTGGATTAAAGATATCAAGTTGTTTTGTAATGATTCAGCTTAAAATCAACAAGCTGGGTTTGCCTCACTGAAAGAACGACCCAACCCATACAATTACAAATTCTAACAAAATTTGTACGTTAACCATTATTATGACACCCGAATTTAAACCAACTTATATTTCGATTCGTTCGATTCATTACAAAGTACACACTTCACTCATACATTGGCCGATAACGTATGAAAAACTTACGATAATAGCATGCGTCTAATGTAAAAGGTATGTTTCATTGTCGTTCAACAATACGACTTTTAAATAAATCTACAAAGTATATGAGGTGCATATTATTGTAGCGGGGACTAATTTCCCGCGGGGGCGCACTTCAGCGCTATACTTTTCATTTATTATTCCTATTGAATAGTGCTTAATATTTGCAAGTGCTTTGAGAATGCTCTTATTTCCCTGTGCATTGAGTTCTATTGTGTAAAAATCATTTACATAGTGTTGAACATAAGTTATAAAAAATTTGCATATTTTCGTACTTGAAAGTTACCGCAAATATTAACAAAAAAATAAATGATTACCTAACGCAAACTTCGAAAGAACATTTAGAAGTTTTCGTTGTTTGTTATTTCACTTTTTGCCATTTTAGTATTAATAAAAGTTTTACTTTTAAATTTTCGCGCTTCATGTCAAGTGTCAGTTTGACACCTAGATAGACGTTAATAAATTTTCGTACCTAATCTGTGTTTGTCCTTCACTCAGGAACAGTTCATATAATTTTTAAAGTTGCTTGGAAAAGCATGCTATCGATAAGGTTTTTGACGTTTCTCTTTTTCGTAGTCTTCATTACTGACGGTCGTGTCTTTCTTAAAAAGCCCTAACCGATACATCCAGGTGTTGCCTCCACACCATTCTATCCTCAGATTGTCTCAATGCAGGGATGTAGGGATGACCCCGACTTCTGCCATGTTTTACATTATGTTCTATTAAATTACTAGATATGCATATTATAGGTTTACATACGTTTATTATAGGTTTTTTGGTGTTTTTAATGTTCTGTAACTAGACATAACTGACATTGACATTGACTAAAGGCCCATTTACACGATGCCATTTTCTTGCCTGTAGCATACAATTATATCAACGCAATAAATGAACTGTGTAGTCTAAACAAAACGTAACATTCTTGATCAATGGGAAAAATTTCCTTTCAAAACTATTATTGATGTAAACAGCACGTACAATAATTTCTTACGCAATTCTTGTACGCAATTATCTCTTCATTTGCAAACATGAGTGCAGTGAGTGAGGGTGTGTTAAATTAAATAAATTAAAAATTTATTTAGTCTAAATTTTTTATATTGTTTGTTATTTCCTTCGGTCCGAAACCGTCAACTTCAAATTCCTGTGAAAATGCTGCTAGCGCAGCATTACGTGCATCGGTTCTTATAATTTACATTTTCGGTATCCCATAAACACTCATGACTGCGATAAATCTCAATGAACTTTATTATATCAGCACAGCAGCTGAATTTAAATACCTTTTTACTCAAACTCAAACTCAAACTCAAAATATCTTTATTCAAGTAGGTAACCAAGTACACTTTTGAATAGTCAAGATAAATTAATCGTAAATTTACATTTACTACCAGTTCGCAAGTCAAGGGCGTAGAGCGGGTAAGAAGAACTGGCAAGAAACTTTCCGCCACTCTTTTTAATCGCCAAGTATTGTCATACAAATTGTTTGAACTGGAGCAATTCAATCCCAAGGATTAGGATCATTTAAGTAGTCCTCAAATTTATAAAAAGCTTTGTCGATTAATTTTCGTTTAACGAGGACTTTGAATTTATTTAGTGATAATTCTCTAATTGCGCTTGGGAGTTTGTTGTAAAAACGAATACAATTTCCATATAAGGAGTGGTTTATCTTTTGGAGCCTGGTTGGTCGTACACTCAAATTAGTTCTATTTCGCGTATTATACTGGTGAAAGTCACCATTTGTTTTAAAATCGTTTATATTTTTTTGGACATACAACAAGGCTTCAAGAATATATTGACCAGATAGTGTCATAATATTTAATTCCTTAAACTTATTCCGTACCGACTCCCTCGGAGAAACACAACAAATACCCCGAACAGCCCGCTTCTGCAGCACAAATATGGATTGAACCTCTGCAGCAGCACCCCACAATAAAATGCCGTACGACATAACGCTATGAAAGTAGCTATGATACACAATTTTAGCCGTGTCCTCATCAGTAAACTGTCGGATTTTCTTTACTGCATATGCTGCAGAGCTTAGCCTATTCGAAAGAGTCTCTATGTGTGGGCCCCATTGGAGTTTACTATCTATTGTTATGCCTAGAAAAACAGTTTTGTCAACAAAGTTTAGTTCACTGTCCTTAATTTTCAGGTTACCAATATCTCGCTTTACGCTAGTAGTTGTAAATCTAATACATTTTGTTTTATTCTCATTAAGCAATAAGTTATTTACATTAAACCAGTTAACTATACGAGAGATAGAATTGTTTACATCGTCCAATAATACGTTATTCCTATTCACTTTAAATAGAAGTGAAGTGTCATCAGCAAACAATACCATCTCATGAACTTCGTTGACAAAGAATGGGAGGTCATTTATGTAAATCAGAAATAAGAAAGGCCCGAGAATCGATCCTTGGGGGACGCCCATTGATACCTGCGAACCCGGAGAGGTGACTCCATTGACATGAACTCTTTGGATCCTTCCCTTTAAATATGAATTCATCAGGCTGGAAGCTTTGCCATCAACGCCATAGTGTTGAAGATTTCCAACGAGTATATCAGGATGAACACAGTCAAAGGCCTTTGACAGGTCACAAAAGACGCCGACTCCATCATATGATTCTTCCCAGGCGTTAAATATGTCCGAAATCAACTTCACACCGGCATCGATTGTGGAGCGACCCTTAGTGAAACCATACTGTTTATTATGTAAGAGTTTATTTTTATTAAAATGTAAAGAAAGCTGGTCTAGCATTATCTTTTCAAAAACTTTGCTCAACGCAGGGAGCACGGAAACAGGTCTGAAGTTTGACGGATCAGACTCACTACCTGCCTTGAACAACGGTGTAATCTTACTTAATTTCATTTCGTCCGGAAAGACTCCACAATCGATACAGCTGTTAAAAATTATAGACAATTCAGAGCTTATTACATTAATAACGGAATTTAAAATGACTGTTGACATACCCCATATATCTTTACTTTTTTTTAAATTAATAAGCTTAAAAGTTTTAACGATATCATTACAAGTTATATGTTTAAACTGAAATTTAATATTACATTCAGGTACACATTTTTCTAGCAATGAGATCGCAGCAGCAGGTGTAGAATCCAGGGACTTGGTCGTATTTAGTGGTACATTTGTAAAGAACTCTTCAAAAGAAGAAGCTACCTCTGGGTCAGATTTTATTAACTTCCCTTTAACTTTTAACATATAATCAGTTCGTTTGTCAGACGTTTTACCTGATTCTTCATTTATTATTTACTCATATTCATACCTCTCTGTTGGATGGTTCTAATCTTTTAAGAAAACTGAGCTCTGGTGGTGAGGGTCTATTTAAAAAAAAAACAATAATTTATGTTTATAAAGAGCCAAAGATGTTACACTATCTGCGTCTAGAATAGAAGTACTAAAAACAAAAAAATTTGCATTCAATTGCATTCAAGTTTTCAAGTGTAAACAGTTGCATACAATTCTTGAACGGCAATTATTGCGCTTCATTTATTGCATTCAATTATTGCTCTGGTATGTACAAGAAAATGGCATCATGTAAATGGGCCTTTAGTCTACACCAATAGACACATTTTGATCTTAACCTAACCTAAGTTCAAGGTTAAACTCTAATTTATTACATACAACCTCCTGTAAACGAATTTCTATAGTGCTCGATAAAAATTAAGCCCAATTTTTGTTATTGTTCAAAGAAACCGACGCGAAATGTTGACGTTATATCCTTTGGGGACCAGACACAGATGCGTTCAAGAAATTTAAAATGTACTAAGTTGTATGTGATAATTGAGTGGGCTAATGAAACTAAAACACCTGCTTCATGTCTCAAAGTTGGATTAGTTGATGTAATATTAATTGGGCCCGCGCTCGAACGTGTTGCCTCCCCTTGGACTTCTAAGGTCTTTGTTAGAGGGGGAAGCGTATACATATTTTATTAATTAAAAGAAATATATATGATACGCATGAGATAGGAATATGTTTGTTATTACTAAAAAATATCTTCTTATTTACAATTATTCTTAATTTAACTTTTTATTTTATTTTATTTATTATACACCGTTACACACGATCTTCATTACTCACACTTCTAACTTTAATTTATTATTATTATTTTCTACTTGGTATTATTATTATTTATTTTATTTTATTAGAGGCGCAAACTAGCTGCTGTGGTCTCTGGCAGAATGACCAGCGCTGTGGAACTTTTTGCTCCTCAGCATAATGCTGAGCCAGGGCCAATTACAACCACAGTACACACACATTGCACACTGGAAGCGAACCGAATGGCAAAAGGGAATTTTTTAATTTTAATTTTTTATTGTTTTTGATGTCTTATTTTTTTTTCTTTAAGTATTGTTATTTTGTGTGTTTATGTGTGTGTTTTCGTTTTTAATAAATGTTATGTCTATGTCTATGTCTACTCAGACCTAGAAATAATGCAATATTTTAATCTGCAACGAATTACGATATTATCATTAAAGTCACGGGAAATGAACGAATGTTTTAATAAGCTGTTTAAAATTAAATCGTATGAATAAATTTTTTATAGGACAGGGGGCAAACGTGCAGGAGCCTCATCTGATGTTAAGTGATACCACCGCCCATGGACAATCTCAAAAGGCCGGCAACACACTCGCGAGCCCTCTGCCACGAAAGAATTGAAACGCTCTTTTGTTAAAGTACCCTAACTTGGATTGGTTCGGGAATATTTTGTAAAAGTAAAAGTAAAATAGACGACTGGTTCCATCACATAGTTGTGGGGCGCAGAATTATAATAATGGGTAGAATTTTGAATTCTGCCTCGACATCCGATGATCAGACTCTTAATAAATGTTTTGTTACAGAAAAAGTTAAAATAAAAACAAATTAAATTCCATTATTCGAATTTGCTGTTCTGTGTTTTACATTTAGAGTGCATTAATCGAATAATTCACTTTTGTAATATCTTCAGCCAGTGTGAATACCAAAAAGTATAGAACCCGCTTCGACTAATAACTTAAACCAATCGAGAACAGTATTTACTATTAATATCACGACGACATTACCGACAGTTCGGCATGAACCTAGATAATTAATGTTTGAAGTATAAAAATATAACTTGAAAGCATTAATTAATCTGGATCTCTTTGACTCAGTACTTGAGCCAGTGTTTATAAAGAACGTTAAATATAATTTCTGACTTTGACGACTTTTATTATTTATTACTTAAGATGTCATGTGGAACATGGTGTAATGGTTGCAGCTCCTTACAAACGTTGTGTAAAACAAAAAACTTGGCGATTAAAAAGAGTGGCGGAGAGTTTGTTGCCAGTTCTTCTCTTTCGTTCTACGCCCTTGATTTGAGAACTGACAGTAAATGTAAAATTAGGAGAATTTTATGTATATTTCTTTGTTGACGTTCATAAGTGTACATTGTGTTACGTATATGAATAATTGATTTTTGACTTTTGACTTTTAAATCGAACTGATAATTTATACGATTCGGTGTTGAAAGCGAGCCAATTTGACTAAAATAATATATTTTATAGACCGGTTTTTGCCGGTCTTTCAAGAATTAGTACGCTCTTTTCTTAAAAGAAAAGTTGTTCCAAAGTAAATCAGTGGAAATAATACATTTGATTTTAAAAGTTATTTAAAACGGCAAATGTAATAATAGTAATAAATCGTTTATTTGCAAAGAAAGTGGTACACTCAGGTTGATTCATAATTAAAAAAACCACCCAACCAGCTGTACAATAAAAAAAATTGTGTGCAAATCTCATAGTCTTAATCATAATATCATAATAAGAACAGTTAACTTATTTATAATTGTCAACACTGAAGATCTAAATAGTCTACCTATAAATGTACCTTGCATTAAAAATCTAATCACAGGGAAGGCATTACACAGAAGTGATCAATAACATCTAGGAAGGTGATTAAATAGTTTGATAGCTAGCGTATCAATTGTTTTAAATACATCGTAGTGATTAAGTTCTAGGAACATGTTCAAAATAAAGGGTATTTTTATTTAGTATTATATTATTTGTAAATAGTCTTATAGATATGGATTTGTATCATTCATGCCATTCTTGAGTCATTAATAGTGTAACTAGCACGACTTTATATATATATAGATTTGATTAAAATGTTTGTTCTATGTAAACCAGCAACTGTAATTTCAAAAGTAAAATTGGTTAATTTAAAATTTTAATAAAACAACTTTTCAATCACAACACAGTTTTCGAGATGGAATTTTGTTTTAATTATAAATTTTAATTAACAAGACAGTCCGATGTCGGTAGCGATCGCTCATTACGAATTTGTGATTGTGGAAAATTCACTTCTCTTATTAAAAGTAATAAATTAATTAATTTAAAACGTGTTCTATTAAAGGTAGGTCGTGAATTGTGTAGAAAAATATAAAATTTTCGTTCACATATTTGCATATTAGACACTTCCTTAAGATAAAAATCCTTTTTAGTAAATTAGGTTAGACTTAAATTACTTATTAGTCTTATGTTGGGCTAGATCGTAATGTTCCATGATGACACATGTATAAAAAAAAGTGCGTACAAAGTACACATGTCAGAAATGAAACTTCTGTGTAAATTAAGTATTGAGTAATTTAGCTGCCCAATTCCCATAATTTAATTTTGCCAGTCTTTCTATATTAATGAATGATATTTACTAATTAAAAACTAGAACAAAAATAGCCAACTGGACCTTAGCAAAACGGTCTTGATTCTGTGCCCTTATAAAAATACAAAACCAACAAAGAAAATATGATGGAAATGGGCAAGTTTCTTAATAAAGTAGTGAACTCAATATTGAATTCATTGTATTACTTAAAATCATAAATTAAGTTCAGCTTATCTGTAACACGACATTACGTTACGCGGCACGATGTTCGCCGGGTCAACCACTAAATAATGTAATTGACGTTTATATCTGATAAAAAGGTTTTGATTAAATAATCCACAACCTTTCTATAGGTTAGGTAGCAGATAAAGAACTTCCTAATATATCTCTGGTTTCTTTGTATAGACGAAATAGATAAATACATGTAACCATCATGTATGATTAAATTATTATATTTATTGTATTGTGTTTTTATTACAATCAATCATTTAAATTATAGTCAAAGATCAAAACATATTTATTGTTAAATCAAACATACTTAGATAAAATTCAAATATATTCATAAATTTCCCCGTAAGAAGCGTGTGAGCACTGGACAGTACAGAAGCTAGAGCCTAAATATTTTACGACACTTCTGACTCACAACCACCAATGGAACTTCTATGAGAATAACATCTCCCGCTTCACCACGTGATTAGCAAGCCCTAAGAATAAAATGAAATACCGTTTGTTCATGAGGTTACGAGATTTTTTACAAAGATTAACAACGCCTTGTTTGCTTGAAATAGTAATTACAATACAGTTATAGTGTGGGTTGAACGTAGCGCCAAATTAAACCATAAAATAAGCCGAATGCGGCTAAACCACAACTGTTATCGCAAAAATTGTAGCAGTTAAATCTTTAAGGTTTATCGTACATGTGCTAACATTTGCGTTAGAATCTGGTTAATATACAAACAAAAGATGTATTTTGGGAATAAACCAAAATATCCTCAATCCTCATATTTATAATAATACATGGACAATAAACAAATTACTTTATGTTAATTTACTTGATCCTAATCCTTGGGATTGATTTGCTCCAGTTCAAACAATTTGTATGACAATACTTGGCCATTAAAAAGAGTGGCGGAAAGTTTCTTGCCAGTTCTTCTTACCCGCTCTACGCCCTTGACTTGCGAACCGGTAGTAAATGTAAATTTACAATTAATTTAACTTGACAATTCAAAAGTGTACTTGGTTACCCACTTGAATAAAGATATTTTGAGTTTGAGTTTGAGTTTATTATATACTTTGTTGTATGTAGTGTTTTGTTCACATATGAATAAAATTTTAGTAGAATTGTACAAAGTGTTTAGTGGCAAGTAGTTTAAAATATGGGTATTACCAAATGATCCTAATCAAATAATAATTAGAAAAAGGCGCAATCACGATTCTAACACTGGTGAAATTTTTGCATAAGCAGCTAGGCAGAACTAAAATTTTATTCAAATGTGAACTATACACTACATACAATATATGTAATAAAGGAATTTGTTTATTGTCCATGTATTATTATAAATATGAAGATTGAGGAACCTCTATACGTTTTCCATCTTGGTAATATACAAAAAGTGAGATTTTACGAATTCTCAAAATATAATTTCAAACCTCACTGAACTGTGTTCCTAACTTTGAAATTACGACTGTAGGCAGCCGGCTAATTGGAGCTAGGCTCCTCCATTTCAGCAGGCCTCGCATTTGACTTACAAATACCTATCGTCAAGTAGTTCCCTTTTATTGAAACAGTATTTTGAGATCGTGTCTTCTATATGTTTCGATCGCTCAGTTTCCGACTAATTCATACTACACAATACAATTCATAGGTGAATGGAAAAGAACGTAATTATTCCATTTCAGTCTATCGATGGTTATTAAAACATATGTTCTTATGTAGTACGTGAAATATTGAAGTTATTTCTATACTTCTAAATTTGTTTACACTAACGCGTGCGATTCTTACTACTTGCTAAAGGTGAAAGTAACCATGGTAAGGATACCAGCGTATCTTTTTTTTATTGAAAAAAAGCTTGCCAACGCTCGGCACACTGATACATTGGTAAAACAACGACAAAATACAATTTTTAATGTGACAAGCTCCTAAAAGTAAACATGACATATATGTAGAGATTAATCAAAACAAACATCAAAAAAAAAACAATTACTAATCAAAAACAATTAAAATTACAAAAAACTAAACAAAAATCGATTTTATAGTGTGCAACTATGGATATCCAGACCTAGCTCGTTTATCAGAATGCTTAATCTGGACATCGGTGAGCTTTGACCAAAACGCGTTCTACGGAAAGGAGGGACAAATGGAATAATGGGATGCCTGGGGTCTTAGACCTAAAGACTGATGATCACCGTTTGACTTAAGGGCACGACTCAGTATAAGTTTGAATTGTCACTAAACTTTCGGTATTCGTCGATAGAGAAGTTTCGCCAAGATAAGAATATATAATAATTGAGCTTTGAAATAGCAACTTAATTAAAAGCAGTCTCCTTCAAGTTTATTATTTGAATGTCACAACTTTCTCTCTGTTAATAATTGAAAGTAATAAAATACTTTACGTATTTCATCGATGAATAGGCTATTTAAGTTTGATATCGAACTTTTTACTCATTAAGAGTTAATAATGGAAAGTTCTCGAAGTTTCAACCTGCGAGAGAAAAAGGAAACTAAAATATTAGTTAAAGTGCAAAGAAGTAAGTATCTTAAGCTGTATTAATATTGAAGAGTTTTAAGCGATAAGAATCCGCGAAAAGAGATATATTTACCTAGTGAAAACATATATTTATACAAAATAAATTTTAAGTTGACGTCTGAGATAAATAAAATACGGTCAAAGGTTATATAACTATATTAGTGTTTTATTTTATATGAAAAAAAAATTGCTAGTATTCCAGGTCTGTGTTCAATATGTGGATAAGATAGTTTTAGTTCTTTTCTCTGAATTAGATTCAGTTACCTGAGTAAAAATTAAATTATTTAATTATTTTTCGTCGCTAAGTGTCATTTAAATAATACTGTTATATAAAACTATTTCATACTTTAAATATAATATTATAATGATAGGCTTTTAAAAAATCATTTCCGAAACACTCTCTAAGATATTAATATTGTAATAGGAAATGTAATTGAAAATCTAATAAATTGCACCAAGACCCAATGAAAGAGGAACGTGAGAAGATTACCTGAGGGTTTGAAGGTACAATTTTTCCGTTACACCATTTTATTAGTTGATTTCCACTCTCAAAGCTAGCTGGTCAGCATTCCAATACGCTTATTGATTTTCAGCGTTAAGGGTGACTTGTTTTAATCTTTTCGTTTCTTCAAGTTAATTTTGTTGGGTAGCTTTTGAAACTTTCACGTAACTATTTGAAAAAGAACGAATTTTCCGATACCTTAGTCTATTTCATGTACGAACCTGAAGAACTGATTTGTTAATTATCTTCTTTCTCTTTTACAGAATATACAGATCACCTGCGCTACAATTAAAATGTCTAGGTTCAAAAAAAATCTTTTCCCTAGAACCTATTCTAAATAATTTATATCAAATTTCTAGAGTGACTTTAAATTAATTGAGGTAAGTTAGTCATTTTTATGTTTACAAATATGTTGTGTAGCCCTAAGTACTAGTGGTTTCACGGGTGTTGAACTGTGAATACTCGGCGTAATGAAGACCGTGGGACCCTAGCATAATTTACATAGAATTTAGATATACTAGAAATGTAAGAAAGTAAATGCAGAATAAAGCTGCCACAATTTGTAATTAAATTATTATTTTTATTAAATTATCGGCAACCAACATAATTAATATTGTATCAAAATTTAATGAGTGGAAAAGAACATTATTAAATCTCAAGTCTTAAATTATCGTAATGTAGCTATGGGTAAATTTCGCTGTGTCTAGAACACTTATTTATGCCATTACTTACTAGTCATGTTTATTTGAATACTATAATTATATGATAGGAGCCTTGCACATACACAAAGTCTATTTTAAGAGATATAAACAAAGGAAGTTTTGAAAATGTGAAAAAATTGATCAAAAGGCTTTCTTTAACGCGTTAAGCATACATAATTGAAGAGAATAGAGAGAAGTGTTGCAAAGCACTCCAAAAAAACTCTCTGTGTCAAGAGACTCGACCCGGTTTTGAAGTTATTCCAATGTTTTATGACTTTCGGTCCCTTCAAATACGGATTTTTGTTGGTAATTATTATTAATTATATTGTTCGGACAAATGTTGTTAATTTTTCTCTGAAAATTCTGCTTTGAATCTTTCTAACTAATACAAGAGAAAGTTTACAAAAATATAAATGTATATAGAAAAGATCTTTAATAAGGTTTTGTTGCACAGCTGTCCTCTTGTACAGCTTGCCTTTGTGACACAAAAGCCTCCTCCAGCTGCTTCCAGTGATACCTATCACACACAGAGGACCAGTGACAAAGACTAGTAGTAGTAGTAGTAGTAGTATACCCAAAGAAAAAGTGTACATTTTTAATTTGTCAGAAAATGATTTGTTTCATATTGTTTAAAAATCTTTTTTCGCTTTCGATAGAACACTTTTACTGTTAAGTTACATTTATCCCAAGTCTATTTGACATCTAAGTTTCTTATACAAAACATCGCAACAAATAGAAAATATATCATTATTTCTAGCTCTACATCTGAAAAATAACGTATACGTGCTACAAAAAGTCTTTTGTCCACGTTTGATGTCAATATTTAGTGTCCTTGTATGTGTCAAGTTAGAAGATTTATATACGTTTGTTGAATAGGTTAGGTTATATTTTCTGAATAATATACGGTTATTTCTTGTTTGATTTTATTATAGATTTACGTTAATGTAACCCACCCATGTTCATAAGTCTCTCTATATCTTCAAAGGCTACCAAAAGCTGAACACTAGTAAAATAAGCAAGAACGTAGTTTCATCGCTCTTAAAAATAACTCTCATTGCTGTTAATGATATTTAAGCTAAAGAATCCTTTATTAACTAAGAATTTCGTAGGGAATATCAAGTTTCGCTTCTGCACTGATAATGTTATTCTACATTTGGCGCTACGAATGTCGTAGCATGTCTAGCGTAATACATAATTGTCTACGATTTGTCATTTTTATTAGTCGGTGTACTAATAAGATTACAATGCTTTAGAACTTAAAAAATTAAAAAAATAGATGTCAAACTTTAAACCTTGAAGGACCCTTTTTTTAAAGAAGGGGCAAACGGGCAGGAGGCACACCTGATGTAAAAAGATAGCACCGCCCATAGACACTCTTAATGCCAGAGGGCTCGCGAGTGCGTAGCCGGCCTTTTAAGAATTGGTGCGCTCTTTTGAAGGACCCTAAGTCGTATTGGGTCTTTTCTAGTGGTGTAATCTTTTTAGGGTGCCGGTTACTGTCAGGGGCAAAAATTCATCGACTATAACTTTACGTATAGTATAAGATCCCGCTATACAACGACCTTCACCGAGATGCTTATTTAATGAAACTTATTTTATATTTAATTTAATATGTCAATAAATATAATCCATATGGGTTGCCTAGCAAATTTCAGTCCAGAGTATGGTTAATTAATATTTAAAAAAAAATTTTTTTTTATAATTTGCATGTAGTAAATTTTTTGAACTTTTTTCAATCAATATTTTTGAACAGGGTAGTATTATATATGTATCACTATAACCTTCTTTTATACTAAAGATGTATATATACTTTAGTGTCACATAAAAAATATACACATAAATAATTAATTGATTAAAAACAACCTAACTTTTGCATATTCTATGGGCTTCATACTTTCGATTGGTATAGAATTTATCTAATAATCATACCGGTGAAATGTTTAAAAAAATATTTTTTTTTTAATTAATTAAAAATACTCTGGACTGAAATTTGCTAGGCAACCCATATGGATTATATTTATTGACATATTAAATTATATATAAAATAAGTTTCATTAAATAAGCATCTCGGTGAAGGTCGTTGTATAGCGGGATCTTAGACCAGTAGTTAATATGGTAATTATGTCCTATCCAATTCAATAGAACTGTATTTACCATGCAAATACACGAATATTCATTAATCCATTATAAAGCTACGGCAAAAAGGGACTTCGTAATGATTTCATTAAATCCAAATTTTCATTTATTCAACTGTGCCACTGTCGCGTCGCTTGCAAACTTTACCTTTGCTTTTGGTTTTGTACACGTTACTACACTTAATTTAAAACAATAGTGCATTTAGGTATTTTTTAATATAAATACTGTTTTGTGTTACCGCCACTATGTGGAACCAGCTGCCCTCTGAAGTATTTCCGAATCAATGCAACTTAGGGTACTTCGAAATAAGAGCGTACCGATTCCTAAAAGGCTTGTAATACAGCTGTAAGCCTTCTTACATTGTCAGTGTCCATGTATCACTTAACACCAGCTAAACATAAAATATATGTTTTCACTTTCGGGGATTTTGTATAAAGATTTTACATAAACACACTAAAACTAGTAAGTAAGCTCAGATAATAAAAATTATTGTTATAGAAAATAAACAACTTCACAACACCTAAAGTAAAATTATCGAAACAATATTATAGTTACAGCTTTAAAGCAAAAAACGGACAAATATTAAATAAATTGCTTAATGAAATGATAAAGTAAAATATAACTATCGCGTTACATATGTTCCATTTTAAAACCTGCCAAGTGTACGCTTAGTCGGGAGCTTCATTATAACAAATGTCTCTATTAATTTACCAGCGTGTGTACTTTCCACGAGTACGGTGTGATTTATATTATTGTTGCAAATCAGCTTTTTGAGAGCGAATTAGAGCACGCTAAAATAATTTCTGATTGCGCAAGTGTATTTTGTAAGTGTTGTTTTGAGTTCGGAGTCATCGAGTTATGATTTATGGCCAAACTTATTCTGGATAAAGAGGAAAATCTGATTTTCCGAATCAGAAATATTGTCATTTCAAAGTCGTATGTTTGTGTTATTATTTTTCGGGAATTGTTATTATTAGGTTTAGTGAAAAAGGTTTTTGTGTTACGATTGTTCTGAAGAATTATAAGACCATTAGCAATATATTTTCATTATCTGAGACAGGCGGGATATTTTGTTATTGGTTGCGCTATTTCTGACGTCACTTTTGGCGTTAGGTTTCATTAACACAAGATTTATTGTTTACTATCAAATCACCCGGTTTTGCTCTTATTGCAAGTTAATTCCATTGGAGTATATTATTTATATGTGGTGATAAGAATAATCACTAGTTCTTGAAAATATTTAGAACCCCTCCATTACTAGAGGTTGGCCATCACTCTCGTGAAGCATGTCTTGTCCTGTGCCAGATGCAGTCCCCATCTTACCATGTATTGATGATCTTTTCATGATTTTTTCTACCAACACGCCGTTTACCCTGGATTTTACCCATCAATATTAATTGAAGGAGGTGGTAGCGGTCAAGGCGCAACACATGACTCAAAAACTTTCCGCTGTTCTTTTTGTATGAAGTCGGTGTCTTTAAACCTTTTACGATTAAACGATTTCTAGACTGTATTGACTTTTGAATGTAGTGGTTAACGATGAACTTTTTACTCTACGCATGACAATTATTACACAAAAGCAGCACTTTGAATTAAAAAAAAAACAAACAGTTAAATTTAAAAAGAGTTGTTAGTCTTACACTAATGATTTAAGGTAATTAAATATTAGAGATATCCTATCTAGGAAGTCCTTTTTTGTGTCCTCTTCTAGGCTTTTCAATTATGAAGTTATAACTGTACCTGATGCGTATTGCCAAGTAAGCGATATAGGTATACTGAGATAGGTGAGTGTGGGTTAAAAGAGGAGAAGAAAATGATGTTTAGGTGGTTTGGCCATTTAGAACGAATAACTGAGCAGCGGCTTACGCGTAGACAACCGTGGATGCTGAAGTCGGGTTGGGTAGGCTTTGTCGTACATACCTGTATCTAATCCAAGATGTACTATTTTTATTTATTCGCTGTGGGCTAACACATTGCCAGAAGGCTCCAAAGTTCGTTGCAAACTAGAGAAAGGACCAGTCAAAAGCACCAATAGTCGACGAGCTTTCATGGTGATTTTTTTATGAAAGGCAAACGGCCTGGAGGCTCACGTGTTGTTAAGTGATACCACCGCCCATGGACTTATATAATATTTATAGTGATATTGCCAGGAGGCTCGAAAGTGCGTTGCTGGCCATTTAAGAAAAAGTACGCTCTTTTCTTGAAGAACCCTAAGACGAATTGGTTTGGAAATACTTTAGTGGGCAGGTGGTTCCACATAGTGGTGGTTCGCGGCAAAAATGTCATGAATGTGGAAGAATCGAGACGAGAGATGTCAGGACCGTAGCAGGTGGGGACCCCTGGTCTCTATCTACCCCTGGAATAAGGCGTGAATGTATAGATAAATTGAGTCTTAAAAACGTTATGCTTTCTCTGTTATTACTATATTACTTTAAAACTGTACGTATTTGTAAAATTAGCAGAAATAAAGATGTAATGTTTTCTAGGCAGACCTATGACTAACAATGTTTGTGTGAAGTCAGGAACATTAGCAAGTTTAATAAATGTGGAAAAGCCAAAGCAATAAGTCGGGATCAGATAATGACAATCTTGTAATAAACAAGCATTCGTTGCTACGTTTTGAGGCAATTTTTCCTAACTTTCAATCTGATAAAAGTTGAATTTGGACGCATATTTACGACAAAATTACGGTTTTCTTCTGAGATTTTTATCTTTTGTTATTTGGGTATTATTTAACGACTCTGTGTCAAACTACATTTCTAATATAACATTATTAATGCAACTTTGATTTTATTCCCATTGGAGTAGAGACTCTTGGGCCGTGGGGTTCACAGGCGCTAATAAAAGATTTAAATTGGCGCTTGGTTGAAAGTACTGGTGACTTCAGAGCTGGGGCTTTCCTCGGTCAACGAGTAAGTATAGCAATACAGTGAAGAATTGATAGCTTAAAATGAACACTGCCACAGAAACCAAACTTTTTAAATTTGTTTTAATTTTCTATATTTCCGTTTTTAATTATTATTATTATTACTATGTAGGTTAAGAATACTGTAAATATTACTTTTTAAATAAATATATTAGAAAGGAAAAAACTATTATTAATAATATTGTGTACATGCACAATATTGTATAATTAAGCTCACATGCTTTCTATTTCAAATAAATTAAAATAAAATAAATATTTAATAACTGTTTTCATTTCGATTTATATAATTACTGTCCACCCGTTTTACTTTCCATAAAACGATGCGACAAAAATGTTCGTAAAAAGTGTAGTGAACGAGAACTTTTTCGAGTGCGTGAAGTCGACGACATTTTACGATAGTTCCGAACTAAGATTACTTTTTTGTTGGAGATCCTTGAGCCGGAAGAATGAGGAACTTTTTCTTGAGAATAATAATTGAGCGATCGTGGGAAATTCGTTTATGACCTTTTTTGTTGGAATTTCAAGTTGAAGTAAACAGAACTTTGTGAGAAGTGAAGTTCGCGAAACTATTTATTTGTAAGGTACATGAATAACAATTAAATCACGTATAAAACAATGTTTTATTTAAAGCCTCCTGTCTTCATTTATTGTAGTGTAAATAGGATTTAGCGTAAGACACAGGAAAAGCACAAGTAAAAACAAATAATCAACATTCAAAAATAACAGCATATCACTAAAGCGTTACACCGCAACTGGATAACTATTATTTTTAAATTTAACATTATTTTATGAATAAAGAAAATATATATCCAACATGTGGACGAAAATATTTTTACCAAAAATCGCCGTGGATATAAAAATTGTAAAAAATGTTTTTCTTGTATTTTTCACGCGTAAAAACACGAATGGAATTCAAATTTCAGCTGGCGTATTTGTTACAAGACATAGTGAATATGAAAAACTACACTGCAAAAATATTGTTTATACGGCAGTAAAATTGTATTTCAATATCTAACTGGAATAATATTTCTACAGCTGTTTATTTAAAAAATATGTATTTGGGTGAAACGCAATTTAAAATATTACTTTAATGGTAACCATGCATTAGAAATCCATGAGTAATAGTCACAAAGATATTTTCAGAGCAATCAGCTTTCTGTACCTAACAACCTGGCACAATTGTATTATAGTAAATCGAACACAGTTAACCGAGGTGGAAGCGGTTCCACGGTAATAAAACGTTAGCATAATACGTATATATATTATAATCATAGGTAATTAAAATATAATTAATGTATTATCTATTTATCTAAACACATATTATTCTTTTGGATAATTTCGTCCGGGATATATACATATACAAAGTAATTTATAATTGTAATTTTTGGCATCATCGTCACCGGCCTCGGTGGCGCAGTAGGCAGCGCGTAAGTCTCATAATCTTAAGGTCGTGAGTTCGATCCTCACCCGGGGCAATATTTTTATATTTGTTGTAACGAAAACTCCGAACATTTTGGATCTTATTTATATACCATGAAAATGCTTGTAATTTAATTTACATGCAAGACAAATGGATATAAACTCACTATAAGAAACACTTTGTTATCTTTATTCTCAATTTTAAACGGTAATATTTATCAGTGATACTAAACGTGTATATTTTATTTACCAAAAGTAAAACTACAAACTTTGGATCACCAAATCAAGCCTGAGAATCACACAGACCGTGAAAGGCGTGTCTGGTTTTTGGTGTAGTTCAAAAGTAGGTTAGTACGAGTATTCTTATAAATTGTAAAACTTCAAAGACATCTCTTACGAGTGAAGCGAGCTGTGAAGCAGTGCGGTGCGATATGGTACGTCGCTCTTGGTACAAGTTATAGAATTCACTCCCGTTTTTAAAAAATCTAAAAATTAAGTTATAGTCACAGTTTTCTCCATTGCTTTGAATTCCTAAAGAAATCGAGGTCCGCAAAAGAACTGGCACATCAATATGGCTAATAATTTTGAGTATTTTTTTTGCGATTTTAGCACCATTATATTCATAAAACTAGTACTCTGTTTATTTAAACTAGAGTAATTGGGAGAAAACATTTAGTTGAGTGAGGCTAATATAGTTTTTTTTGAAGTGAAACTTCTTTAGGCGCATGAGGGTTATTTTTTTATTGATGAAACGCAATAATAATAATATTAATTTCACGAAGATGTGCAGCGTTTTTGTCGAAGAAAAGGGAGAAAGCGATTGAGACCGATTGAGAGAGAGTGAGACGGGCGAATTACCTTATAGAAATTCTATTTTTAAATTTTCGTATTTTATTTTAAAATTAGAGTATTTTATATTTTATGCAAAATAATTTATTGAAATCTCAAATGACGAATTGTAAATTAAAATGAATAAATAAAAATAAAAAAAATAATTTGTATTAATTTTCGACAAATTTAATATTAATAATGACAAATAAATTCATTAAATTCCTAACATATCTTTTCCTCTCTTTAAATTAGTTTGGACAGATATAAAAACGCCTATTTATCACTTATAATACCACGGGAAATACCCGATAATTTTGAAGCTCGTGTGGTATTCGGGGGATTATTTTTCCGACCCAAATGTCGGCCAATAGAATTGCTCCATGAGACGAAATGTACAGTTAACAAATAAGAATTTCATAATGAATAAAACAACTACTTAATACTTTTCTTGAAGCAACGACCAGAGAAAATTTTCACAAAAAATTATCAGTATAATACCATGTAGGTTGTACCACGTGACGTCGAATGGTGCAATTCTATTGGCCGATATTTGGGTCGGAAAAATAATCAACTATATACAATTTAAAAAATTAAAATGTGATCAAAAATTACTTTTATACAAGAAAAGTTCTTGATTAAATTGTATTCTTAGTTTCTTCCTTCACGAGTAAAGGACTCGCTTAAGTTTAAACAATTCCTTTAATTTATTAACGTCATCTTAAACGATATAAGACAGTGTGCAGAGTTTTGAGCAATTTAGGTTAGGTTTCTAGATCACATTAGTTAACTTAATCCATAAAAGGCTGTATAACCATATTAGCAAAAGATAGCACCGCTTGTCTCTTGTACGTTAGCCCTTCGGGGTATTTGAAGTTACCACACGGGTTTAAGTTAAAACGAAACGACTACACATTCTCTATACTATCTACAGTCTACATCTGGAAGTCTTACTTACAACGAATATTACAATCTTGCTCCTTTTATATTATTGTGAAATGAGTACTACTTTTATCTTATTTAAAGACCTAGCGCGTCTAAACAGAGCTAAACCCTCCGATTATTATTAAACCAATATGTTACATGCATAGTAATTAATAGGAAAATAAATACATATTCTCCTTCTACTTTTAGTGCCTCTCCATTACTAGAGGTTGGCCGTCTCGTGAAGCATGTCTTGTCCTGTGCCAGATGCAGAAACTCTTCCGCAGTTGCACTCCCTAACGTTGCGAAGCCATGATTTCTTTCTTCTACCAACACGTCGTTTACCTTGGATTTTTTTAACGGTCATGGCACACCATGTGGCCAACTCCAACTCGATTAAGAACCTTCTGGATCCAGCTTATACAAAGCACCGTTTATTACCTACGTTTATTTAATTATTTCAAATGAAAGGTTTATTAATAACCCTTGGTTTTTAACTAACCATAAAACGGGCTTTATACATCCAGCGGATAAAACGTAAATTTTACCTGTCATAAATTATCTTTCAGGGTTCATAAAAATATCAAAGATTCGAGATTCTGTTACCCTTTCATTTTATGCGTAAGTTATGTGACATGCGCTCAGATTATGGCATTGCGAGGGCTGGGGCTAAGGGAAATATAATATCATTTATATTATTTTACGCAAATTTCAATGTTACCTTATTCCGTAACAAAAAATACGACAAAAATTTTCTCAATACTTGAAAGAACCAATATTATGCGTCGTCTATTCGAGATAATGGTTCGAAATTGCGTGCTAGTAACTACTTATATCAAATACACTGTTTTGAAATTTACAAACGAAACAAAAGCTATGATGACTGGCCATGCGTCATACTCGTGAACGGGTGCTACTTGTGGTGACTGGTCGTACTTGAATTCGTGTATGCGGTGATGTTAGTTATTTCGACTATGTATTATGTATTGTTATGTATTGTTCCCACGAGAATGTAAGTGCGTGCTCCTATTTCACCATGCCTCCTGCTGATAGAGAACAAATCTTAGCTTTTAATTTATTTTATTATTATTTATTACTTAAGATGTCACGTGGAACATGGTGTAATGGTCGCAGCTCCTTACAAACGTTCTACGCCCTTGATTTGAGAACTGGCAGTTAATGTAAAATTAGAAGTAAATTTACGTTCGTAAGTGTACATAGTGTTACCTATATGAATAAATGATTTTTGACTTTTATGAAAACTAGACTAGCCAGCCAATAATTACAATGACGTAGTATTCTTGTGATCAATGATAAATTCGCGTAAATAAAATTCTTATTTTCCATTTCAATATAAACTATAAATATTTCAATTTAAAAAGACTAATTCGTTAGTGTAAAAAATAATATTAATCATAGTAATTGACATATTATATTTTAATGTTATAAAATTTATGTAAAATCTCTGTTATTAGCAGTAAAATCGTTTTAAGGGGCGCCGGCTTTCAACATTGTAAATTCAATTGAAATTCAAATCGCAAACCTTATGTGGATAGCACCTTAATCGTAAATCAATATGAAAGTGGAAACATACGGGTTTGAATTCGTACAACTTAAAATAGTATATACACCTGGATAATAATAATAAAGTTACTTTAATTCCACACTATGAAACTTACAAATTAGATGGGTGTTAGTTTTGTTATTATTTATTTCTGCATAGGCAAATAATTCTAAAAACTATTAATATTTGTAATATGTAAATGTTTCTAACACTAGTCTCTATTGTTGTATGTTTAGATTTTTAACTACTCCTTGGACACGACTCCCTCAGACTGGCAACGCACCTACTAAAATAGTGTCCATGAGCTACGACGACTGCCCTTTCGGAAATCTATCTCTCAGAAAAATCAACTTCCATCCAATAGCTGTTATTCGCGTCAGTCTGACCAAATCGTTAATAATAAAGCTTTAGACGTTTCGCAAAATTAAACCTTTATGTATTGACTTAAGGTCAAATTTCACCGGCATCAATGTATCCGAGGAAAGAGACAAATGAATTAAAACCGTAACTATATAGCACAAAGGTTCATAATCTTTTAAAAAAACATCCGTCTTACGAATTTGTCCCGACGCGAGTTCAACATTTTTTACCCATTCCAAAAAAGTGTACAATGCCGCTAGATAAATTTTCACTTCAAAAAATCCTTTTTGATTAGTGTCTTACAAGATATGGAATATTTATCAGATGTTATTTATTAAATTGTATCAATCGACTAAAACTGTTAACATTTGGGAGAATCATTTAATGAATAAAAACCGTATATTATCTTGTATTTATAGTTTTAAAACTTGACATCAAAATTATTTTTTTAGGGGCATGGGCAAAGCTCAGGAACCATTAAGTCCTAACCGCCGCCCATGTGCAATGCCTTCACCAGCAGCTTAACACCTGGCCGTGACGTATTTGATAACCTTACCGCTATCGAATTGTGTAATGAAACGGCGTGAATTTTCAGTATAATGTCAGTCTGTGAAATGTCATTTCCTCTGAATGAGCCTATGAGAGCCAATTTGTTATCCACGACGTTCTGCTTTTGTTTAATATCATTGACGTCACCAAATTTTAGAGCTCTTTTGTTTTATAATTTGTCTATAGATACCTAGAACTTTGTGTAGATATCATGTTATACATTAAAGGAAGTGGAAGGAGGGTACTGACCTGCCGCCAAATATCGTGTGTGTAACAAAGCATTTTTAGCAATTTATTCTTAGTATCAGGAGTCTCGGCGTAGTTACATTGAAACGGGGTACCTACGTATATATATGTAGTTGATACGATATATATTTATATACGAAAATATTTGTATTTTGTGTTGATACGATTTTTACGCCTTTAAACATAGAGATAGTCGTTGTACAATTAATCTTGATACAAACATCGAAAAATGACATAAATCCATAGTGTATAAATCTGCATGTAATATCAGTCCAATATTCACTTCTCATATTTCATAGTATAATTCAAATAAACATTATTAACTTTTTAAGTCAGTATTCTAATATCTTTATAATTCAAAACCTTAAACGCTAATTACGAAACGAAAGTTAATTGCTAAAAAGTATATTAAATGACAGAGCGTTGTTAGGGACGCTTCTCGAGCAATTACTTATTCATAGAAATCCTATTAGCATTCGAAATTAAACTCTACAAGTGCCTAAGCGTCTGACTAAATTGTACTTTGTAGGATCTAGGTGTGTGTTAGGTGTAGGTGCATTCATTTTTAAGCAATTTTTTACACTAACCAATTAGGGTCATTGACCGACATGTGTGTGTAGAATTTACAAATAAGAGAAATTGTTGTGTTATTTGGACTTACTATGTATTTGGGTTTTAAGGGATATAAAAATGATATTTTATGCTTACTTACTTTTTTATTTATTATCAAAATAATAAATATGATTAAAATAAT
This sequence comes from Pieris napi, assembly GCF_905475465.1. Lineage (NCBI taxonomy): Eukaryota > Metazoa > Arthropoda > Insecta > Lepidoptera > Pieridae > Pieris > Pieris napi. Next base: position 13,049,153 of record NC_062239.1, on the reverse strand, counting down.
GGCGAAGTAAGAGTTTTTGTGGAACCTGTTTATTTAGCTAGGAGTAAATGTCAAATAGAATATACAACATACACCAACAAAACACGCGAAAAATCGAAAGTGTTTTTTTTATTTTAAATGAATAATTCGTGTAAGAATGTTAAAACTTCCACAGAGAAGCAAACGATCAGAGAACATAAAACTAACAAACACTACCACAGGAACCAAACTTTTGAAATTTGTTTTAACTTTCTATTTATGTATTGGTTTTTTGTTATATTTATTATTACTAAGTTGTTTGAGAATATTATAAATACTGAATATTGTGTTGGAGCTAAATATAAATATAATTTAAAAAACAAAACTATTATAATTTATAAATTAATTTAATAACAATTACGCGAATGCCAATAAAACTATGTTTTATAATTAACTTAAATAAAGGTATTTGATTGAGGGAAATATAATTTACCCAATTTAAAAACCCAAAATTTATGTAAATTTATGTTATTTATTAATATATTTATCAAACACCTACATATTATAAGAATTAATTTAATTATGGTGTACCATTTCTAGTCTAATTACAGACAATCCGTAAACATACTGAAAATTTTAGCAGTGAAAATTGGTACAATCCCACAAACAAGTACGAATATTGTATGATTGCCGAAATCTTTTGTTCGTAGATTGCCTGTCGACAGTTGCCATTGTTCAAACGATTGTTGCGGTTTTCAAAAATTCTAACTCAACGTAAATCTCGTTTGTAATGAGAAAATCGAGTTTGCCCTAAAATATGGGTAATTGTGTTGTTCATACACAATCATTTATCTGGTTCATCAGAGCGTTTTCATCACACTTTTTGTATGGCAATAAAGGTTTATAAAAATTTACCAAAAACATTCTACATACTGGAGTTTTAAAAATTGACTTTAAAAAAGTATTCTATTAATGATAATTTGACTGGTAATCATATATTTTAATAATGTGATGATGTAGTGATAAAATAATATAAAAATTGACTATGATGATATGATTGTTAATAATGTAATGTTATATGTAAGTACTATGTAAAATCCTACCTAATAATTATTATGAAAGACAAATTCGCACGCCATTATGTGTGGAAGTATATGCGAAATTTAGATTGTACCAACATAATATTTTTGTGCCATATTCATGCAAATAAATTATTATTACTAACAGTTACAGATTTATTTAACTTAAAACAAAGTACGATTTCTTATTGCTACTGGAATGATTACTTTGTGACCAATGACTTCAAAAATTATAATTAAACTGAAGTAAGTAGTAGTAATTATTACGAGTCGTCAAATTTTCTTTAAATTTGGTTCAACAGATTTAATACAAAACCAACTAACGAACGAAATAAAGACTGCATTTTTTTACAGAACCCGGACATTAACGACTTAATTGAATCAAGCTAAATCTAGAAATTTATGTCTTGAAGAAAAATCTATCAAATTGTAAAAGAGTTTAACATTGAATTATAATCTTAAGTTCATAACTTAAGCCACAGTATAAATTTTCAGTGGTCTATTGTCCGATGGGAACTTTGATATCGTAACAAAGTTTGTTTACTGCGGTATGTATTGTATAGCTCGCTTCATCAGTTCCCTATTTACCTGAAGAAAATGAAGAATCTTGATGTCTTTGTTCGATGGAGTGTAATTTCGCTCATTCTTTTGTTGGTGTATTTTTTACTTTACGTTATCGGACTTTTTAACCACAGAACAGGCATCTGACTTCTTTCAGTGAATCTGCGAGTAATATCCGTTGAGTGTGTATTTGTAAGTCCAATTTCTATGTACATTCATCTCCTTTTACTACGAGTACGTCAAGGAAAATCTCTAGAAAAAGTCTCTCGCTCTTATTGCATCCAATGAAATATATTTGATAGAAGGTATATTAATGTAATTTTTATTGCAAAAAAAATCACACAAAAACAAAAGATGTAACTATTACGATTAAAAAACTATAGTGAAAGTGGAGTAGGCATACCATCAGAGGAAAGTCAAAATGGATCAAGTCAATAACGCATTGGTACACAGGTTACATGAAGAGGAAAAGGGGTAGACCATTCCTAAGGTGGGTTGATGAAACAAGAGCCGTGGCAGGTGGCACATGGACCCAAAGTGCCCAGGTCAGAAATTTATGGTGGCATTTGGAGGAGGCCTTTGCCAACAAAAGGCAAACACACGTGGTTGTCGAGGGACTGTTAATATTAAAGTTTAGTTAAATATATTTAAGTTAATTTATTTTCAATACTAAACTTTAATTCAATACTATTCTAGCTTAAGTAAAATTGTATCTTGTCTGAATAAAAGGCTTATATTATCATATTATTATATTAATGTCTTATACCACAGGAAAACAAGACATTAATATGGTTCTGGTTATTGTGTATTTTCCTTTATTTCTATTTTTAATTGGTTATTTTATGAGGACTTGATATTTAACTTCCGGACACATGACGAGAGATAGCACGTTGAAATGGACAAAAATTATAACAGAATGGCAACCACGCGATGGAAAAAGGAAAAGAGGAAAACAGAGCACGAGATGGGCAGACGATATAAAGAGAATATAAGGCACTTTGGACAAGAGGAGCTAGCATCAGAAAAGAAGGGAAGCAGCTGGAAGAGGTCTATGTGTCACAGGACACGATGATTACCGAAAACGGGTCATATGATGTATTAGATTAAGTAAGTTATGTAACTTAAATAAGTGTTATTATATTGTACTATCAGCTATAAAGGCTTAATAATGTATGTAAAAGTATGTATTGTAAAGTCTATCTATTATAATTATTAGTTGCGAAAATGTAAAATGGAACTAACTTAAACAAATATTATGTATAATATGCAATATAGTCTCTATTGTTATCACAATTACCGCTTACTATGTAATTAAAATTTCAAGATAACCGCACCCCTTACTGTAATTTAGAAATAAACATATGCAAATATAAAATATGTAATGATAATTGTATTTATTTCTGCGTAATAAAAGAACAACCAGACAACACATAAAAACTTTTTGGTTATTTAAAACACCCTCCTGTCAAACTCAATTTGTCAAAAGTCAAGACCTGTCAATTTTATTAACACGTTAGCAAGCCAATCACGCAGAATGGGGCAAACGTTTCAAATTGAGTACTCGCAGTAACGAGCACACGTCCTCTGATTTATAATTGCGTAACCTGCGTAAATCTACTGTATTTATGGGCCTTTTAAACCTTAGTACTTAAGAAGCTTTCGCGTGGATGTTTAAATATTTGTGTGTTTCGTTATTGGGCTAAAACCCGATACGATCAAAGGGATTTAGGGATACAGAGCGGACATTAGTACCTTTATAAAATACATGTCGAAGAAATATATCGTCACTCCATCGATATAGACTTCGTCATTAGTGGGCGTCATGTCGGTAAAGTGCGAGCACAAAAGACACGAATAATTATCGTACACTATTTTATTTAGATTGATTAATTTTAATTACAAATAACACTTTTAGCTTAAATTAACGAGCAGTGGGTTCAAGGCACCGATCTCTTTTAATCACAATCTACTTAACCACAAATCACATAGACCCAACTCGGTCCAACGTCTCATCACCACAATGCTCCACTGAATACCCAGAACTACCCTGAGTTCCCTGAACGTACTGTTCAAAGTCAAGATGGCGTCTCGACCCCGCTCGAGACATTTGTTCGGCTCTGATTGATCGTAAAATATTCGTTAAGTAATTATTCTAAATTATAAAACAATTAAATAGTAACAAAACAAATCGAATCAAAGTAAATTATGATTCTCAAAAGTAAAAGAAGAAATCTCAATTATTAACTAAACCAATTATAAAAATCAATGGTCAATTGACTCGACGACAACATTTCCTAATAATCGGAGCATTCCCTGACATATATAATAGAGGAAAATGGGCAGGAGTCTCACCTGATGATAAGTGATACCGCCTACTTTTATTAAAGTGTCACACTCACTCATGTACTCAAGCGTGTTGATTACAGTTGAAAAATCAATAACAAAATTAAATAAAATATGTAATTAAATTATAAATAAATGTTTTAAGGAATTTATAATTAAGCTTGTTATGGAAGAGCTGGGAACCCTACATACCCCACAATACAGGTATTTTTTACTTAAAAGGGTTCCCAAATCTTACACATTGTAATGCATATGTACTTAAAATGAATAAACTCATTTTTATTTATATCATTATTTATTTAAGTAGGTCGACTATGACTGAACTATCATTACACTCACTTATTTAATAAAATACCTAACCTAATTTTTTTTTTTTAATATACCCCAACTTTAATAGACCCCAAATAGCCTATCAGGCACATCTGTGGCCGAGAAGCTACGCAGCTGGGTAGTCAATCTCCTCTTTCCTACAAAGGGACTTTTCTTACTTAAACTAGGTTTGGTGACCCACCATGCCCGGTTGACAACTACTTCGGCAGTGGTTAAAACTGTTAAAAGAACAAGCTTTAGCACAGCGTATAAAGCAAAACATATGAATCAAACTCAATGCGTGACAAAAATACTACGAGTCTTTTACGATTGCTCAATAAAGGAGTGAAATGTATTAGGGTCAGTATATTTATGAAGAGATTTTAACGAGTGGCGATTTATATTCGCAATTACTGTTCGTATTTCATTAATAATTTCGTCATCCAGTCTTGGATCAGCGAGTAGTAGCCCTTGTAGTTCGTTTACCGTACGAGCATGTGATAGTTGCGAATACATAGATAATTGGTGAACTCTAGACCTCAGTTTAGAAATGAATTATTTAGGATTTAGGGCTGGAAGTGACTGATCGCAACCATTTGTTAAAGTCAGGTTTTGTAAAAAGTAATTTGTTTCTTATTTTATTTGTTTTTTCTTGTGTGAATTGTGTTGGTTTCCGCTGGAGGTCTAAAATAACAAGTTTTGTTTTAATGAAAATAAAATTTATAATTTAATTACAAATTGTGGCAGCTCGATTCTGCATTTGCTTTCTTAAGTGTCTACATTATATCTAAATTCTAAGTAGTTACGGTAAAGTGTCCCACGGTCTTCATTATGCCGTATGCAAAGTTTGACATCGTGGAACCACTGGTACTTAGAATTACTAGTGTAGGTACATAACATGTGGCTTTGTTGGTGCGGCTTTAAGTAACCAACCAAAGTGTTAGTAAACCTTCGAGGTATATATGTTATAGATACTCCAGACTGTACTAATATTGTCAGAACTTATGTCACGTTTATCATGTGTCACGTTGTATAACTGAAACTAAGTTAATAAGTTGTGAACTAGCGCAGCGCACCTGACTAAACCATATTACTAATATATACGAAGTTTGTTTGTGGTTTATACATGAAGCCTTGTATATTCAGTCACTAAACATATTCCAATATCCACGGTAACAATACAGCCAACTACGAGAGAGATTTTCATTTTAATTTGAAGAACTTGTTGATTGCATACTTTTGGCTCGCAACGATTTCGCTTATGATTTCAGAGTGAAGAGATTGTAAGGCGCTTTTCAATATAAATTCAAAATGCACTTAACATTATAAAATAAAATAATGAAGGTTCTTGGTCTCTCCTTTCAATACATGTTGTAAAACAACATTGATTCCCTATGGAATCTCTTCTTCTCTTCTAATCTTGGCCTAAGATATTTATTTATATCGTGAACATTTTTTGACGTGACAACGTCTAATAATTGAACGGCGGCTGCACGCACGCATAATCATGACTCATTGTCCCGTTACGCTCATTGTACGTGCAAATTAAAGTAAATTTATCAATTAAATGGTAGATTCCATTTCACTCCTTCTTTGTATCCATACAAAATAGTGATAATTCAATGAAAATAATGTTTTGTTATAACGTTGTGACGTGAACCAACTTTACGGACAACCATTTTTTTCTAATTATCAAGTCTAAACATGTCGGTTTTGTTACGTTGTTTTTCTTCACCGTACGAGTGAGTGTAAAATACTCACATATAAATTCTGTTGCATAACTGGGATACGAATCTATGTCCTCAGGGATAAAAAGTGCACGCTGAAACCATGACGACAACACTGCTGCTTTACAATGTGACAATATCATGAATATCATAAATTATTAAAGAACGAACATATTTTAAAAAGCACTTATTCAATAATAATTTCACGCTTTGTTACGACGAATTGCTGTAATTGAAATAAACCAGAAAGGGGAGAAATAAATGAGATTGGCAACATCTGATTGCGCTTGACCTAATTTTTCCCCTCAAAATGGGTACAAGTGTTACTACTTAATAAATTAATTCATGTATATTGAGAAAGTTGGGGTTGTTTATTTCGATTTCACACTTAGACCACTGTATAATGTCGTTTGTCCTTACTTAGACTTTGGAGCGCGGATTTCAGTAGTTAAATTGAAAATGAAGTCTTTCCTTAATGATATTATGCTTTTAATTTATGTAAAATAAAGTAGAGTAGTGATATACATAGTAAACACATAGTACATATGAGGGTGGTCCGATAAGTAGTTACAAGCCTATTTTTTGAAGTTGTACTTCTTTAGGCGCGTTATGAAAAATTGATGAGAGTGAAATTTTACGATTGCGCGCGCACCTATGACACAAAATTGGCAGTGTGATATAGCGTGCGTGAGCGAGATGGGAATAAGACAAACTACAAGTAAAAAGAAATAGAATATGCGTGAAGCTAACTTCACGCATATTCTAGCTTAGCAGCTTAACAAGAATTTTGAATGACCATGACAATTGACATCTGACAATGACATTTACCTTTTAAACAAATATAGGAGTTTTAATTATTGTTTAAAATTAATAATTATATACCTAGTTATTTTCATTATACAAAATATTTGTGAAATAATATAAAATATTTGTGAAAAAACTGTGCTAACCTTCCTGAGTGCTTCAATACAATTGAGGTTAACTATCCGTATGTATTATCGAGTATTATTGTTGATTAAAACTGAAACATGAACCATTATTCATTGCTTTTGTTTATTGCGTTTGTTACAGCAACTTTTTAGAAATATTCTACGACCCTATATATCAATAATTGAGAACAAAGATTTAAGCACGAATACTAATAAGGAGAAAATGAAGGCTTGGAGCGATATAACAGAGAAGTAAACATTTTAATAAGTACCTGCATCTCAAAAAAATGACCACATTATTTAAGCAAAACATGTAATTTTTCAGATTTAATCTAGCAAATATAAGGACAAGAGACAAAAAACAATTGATGAATCAGTGGAAGTGCACTAAATTGAATACAAAAAAAGAGTTGTCATCTTATCGCCGTGAAACATCAAAAACTGGAGGTGGAACAAAGCCACCATCACCTTCTCGAGACACAATGGTTTGAAGTAGATTTCAATGAATTTGATTGTGATGGTGTCGAGGTAGGAATGTTAATTATAAATATGATGTATGGTGATGTTCAAGGTTCAACCTTTCAAGCATAGGCATATGCTTACAACATTACTTTATTCCCCTACAGGGTAGTTAGAGATATTGTAATACCTCAAAACATCCATGTTGCACTTGTAGTACCGAAACTCTGTCCTGCCAGAAGTGAGCCCATTCCCACTTATAATGGACAGTGGGTATAATACACCTTAATACCTGAGTGCGAACCACTCACCATGATACTTAAATTAATAGATGTTATTTATATATTTCAGGTTATTACAAATAAAATCATATTGGAAACAATTGATATCCCAAAAGCAAATAAAGCCAACAATGACAAGGTAATAAATCAGTTTTGACATAACTTGAATACTAAAAAAGCCAAACAAAGGTGTGCACAACAGTGACAACATAACTTAACAATTTCATTATTTTGTAGGATTAAAGAAAGGTTAAAGAAAATCATGTCGAACTGAACAACAAGAATCCCCAAACAACTCCAAAGAAACCTACAAGGAAGACACCGGTATTATATTTAAATTATCTCTATCTCTAAATAGAATAAAAGAAAGTTGCTATCCAGGTCTGTAGCATGTGCTACAAATTATATTATTAACACATTTATATAATTATATTAATATAAATGTGTTAAAAAATTTATAATATGAATTATAAAAATTTTTAAGTTTTGCATGGACAGAGCTTAAATTAATATTCTCTTATTTGTTGCAGAAAGCAAGTAGTTTTGGAGAAACCTCGTAGATGCACAACCAAGTAATGATTAATTTAAAATTACAAACCGAAATTCTGATGAAGACATTAGAGTCACTTAAAAATAAATAGTATAATGAAATAAAAATGTTTTAAAGATAAATAGTGTTTTATTTGTTTAATGTAAGAGAATAATAATAAATATTTATTTAATTAATTTTTCAAATGTAAACTGAACTTTAATGACTCCTTTTCCAGTCTTTGATTATTTAATTGTAATTAATTATTTGCATGCAATCCAAAACTATTTTTAATAATGCCAAAGAAGTATAACTTCTTACGCGCGTACATAAGTACACGCACCCTTTTTTTTTTAATTTGTTTGGCGATTTATTTCTCAATATATTCTTTTAGTTCAATATATTGAACTACATATATCGAGTATACTCGACCTAGCGATGTTTTAACTTCTTTAACCCGTTTGAAAAATACGTCTTCTGGAGGTGTGCAAAGGAGGCCTCCGTGGCGTCGATAACCGCCTCATTCGACTGAAATTTCTACCCGGCGAGTGACTTTTTCAAATATGGAAACAAAACGAAGTCGCACTCGTGGACGGGGCAGAAGTTCGTAGCCTAATTCTACCAATTTGGCCGTGGTGAAGGCGGAGGTTTGCGCCAGTGCGGTATCCTGATGGAAGAGCACTTTTTGGGCCGATTTTTCCGTAATCCCCGGACACGCTCGCTTTCACACGCGGTCAAAACAAACCTACACGTCCGATTCGGCTGAAATTTTTACAGTAGCTGTCTACGAGAATGTTCTAAGCGATGAAAAATTGCTATTGCGATAGTGGTGCTATCGAGCGGTGAGGCTAAGTACTTATCGGACCGCCCTCGTATTATAATAGTATATATTCGTGACCGTTATAAGTTATTATATTACTTGCAAAAATCCCGGACGGTATGGGTACATTTTCTGGTTTTTATTATCAAAAAAGCAGTAAGTAGTGCTGGGGTAGTGGCTTCAGCGAGCGACTTTTATTTCTGAGGTTGAACCCCGACTGAGCAGGACTCGTACTCATGAAGGCATCTGACAGGTACAGAAGGCTGATCACCTATGTACCTGCCTATAAGAAAAAACAAATAATCAAGAAACAGATACAGAGATCTAAGGCCAAGATATAAAAGGAAGGAAATATTAAAAGCGCAAAAATCGCGCAAACTTCTTAGCGAACGTATTTTGTAAAGTGTAGTTTGAAATATTGAGAGACGACCTAATCTGTCAACATAATACTTTCCACAGCCAAGGCAAATATAATAATGGTACTTTTAATAAATTAGCCTACTGAACTGTTAACTCCCATATATATTCCTTACATATAAATACAATGTTTATTTACGGACCTATCTGTTTACATAATTCGAAATTAGCGTTTATGCGATATTGCACTGGTAATTATTGACTATACTCCTAAATAATGACATGAAACTAGTAATAAAACATTCTGGTTTGTATCACTAATATTTTTTTCTTAAATAGACAAAGAAATATATACACACACTCGGTAATATACAGGGATGGTAATTAACTAGTAAAAATCAGAGTTAATTTGCCTTCAGCATTCGCAGACACAGATTTTCAGTGGGAATTAAAGGCACACTTTAATGATCTCCGTTGATCAGGTAGTCCAAGTTAGTAGTGTTTATAGAGGCGTTAAAGGTTCATACAAATTGTCTATAGACAAAAGGATACTAACAACGGATCCACCAAACCTGAGATGAGATTAAAATAAAACTGCGAATTACACGTTTTCATCCGATTAGTTTGTAATAGTTAATGGAGTATTCGAAGATGATTAATAGACATCTGAATTCTAATTTATGGATTGTCTAATCCAGAGCTTAGGCACCATATTGGATCTAACTACAGACGCGAAAGATTATTCCATCACGCTTCAACCGATAAACTAATTACAATTAATTTATTTTAAACGTTGGAACTGGTGTATGATATAGAGCAGTGCTAGAATCGTATTTACAATGTAAAATTTTGTATATTATACGAAATCTGCTGAGTACCATAGAAAGCCGGAGAAGGTATATATTTCCAGGAGGTCAAGACACTGACGCAGAACCGGGCTGAGTGGCGATCAATCCACAGACAAGAGCCCGGCTCTTAAATTTGATAATACAAAAATTGATTAGTTAATATTTCTTAAAATGATTATTGTATTAGTGTAAATTGTAAAAGCTTCCTCCATATTATTCAATTTCACTTTCTTTTTTTTTATCAGATTTTTTTCAATACAAGTTGTCTTGTTTTGATGATCTTAATTTTAATTAATGTGACGTGTGTGATCTTTTTTTATAATTTTTCTGTTCTTCGTTTTCCATATGTAATGGAGGGTGTCGCTTTCCCCACGGGGACCAGCCGGATTGGGGACTATTAATAAAGCTCTAATAAATAAATAAAAATAACAATCTATGAAACAAACATCTGCCTATTACATTTCGAGAAAGCATTGTTTTGGATGAAATTTTTATTTTTCTTACTTATCATTTATTCAAACTCAAACTCAAACTCAAAATATCTTTATTCAAGTGGGTAACCAAGTACACTTTTGAATCATCAAGTTAAATTAATCGTAAATTTACATTTACTATCAGTTCGCAAGTCAAGGGCGTAGAGCGGGTAAGAAGAACTGGCAAGAAACTTTCCGCCACTCTTTAAACGCCAAGTACCTATTGTCATACAAATTGTTTGAACTGGAGCAAATCAATCCCAAGGATTAGGATCATTTAAGTAGTCCTCAAATTTATAAAAAGATTTGTTGATTAATTTTCGTTTAACGAGGGCTTTGAATTTATTTAGTGATAATACTCTAATTTCACTTGGGAGTTTGTTGTAAAAACGAATACAATTTCCATATAAGGAGTGGTTTATCTTTTGGAGCCTGGTTGGTCGTACACTCAAATTAGTTCTATTTCGCGTATTATACTGGTGAAAGTCACCATTTGTTTTAAAATCGTTTATATTTCTTTGGACATACAACAAGGCTTCAAGAATATATTGACCAGATAGTGTCATAATATTTAATTCTGACTCCCTCGGAGAAACACAACAAATACCCCGAACAGCCCGCTTCTGCAGCACAAATATGGATTGAACCTCTGCAGCAGCACCCCACAGTAAAATACCGTATGACATAACGCTGTGAAAGTAGCTAGGATTATATTCATGCTGTATTGGTAGGTTATAATTAGACTTTCAGCCGAATCGAATCCTGTCATCATTAGTACAACGTTAATTGTCCGATAGAATTAACATGTATAACGTGTAATTCGATACGACACAATAATTAAGGTTGAGTGAACGCAATTCATACGCCATAATTGTTATTTTAGTTTGATAACTCTACCTACAAAAATCTGTACGAAATTAATATTTCTAAAATTCTTTGTACAAATCAAATAGATATCTGTCAAGTTGATGTGGCTCTAGCTGACCACGACTGTTGATCGACACTTTGAGTTATGTAAATAATGTAATAATTGTATTGTGTTTATAAGAAGTTTTACTTAAATGTGTCTTTATATATCTAAGACATTGTTATGGGGAATACTTTTAAGCTTCCCAAGACACTTATCTAAGATGTTACATTATTAAAATACAACATTCCTATAAATTTACGGAAAACATAAAACTTATGTTTTGTTACACGTAACCTCAGTCGCACATGTTCGCAAAGTTATAATAATTGATTCAATATTAATTTTAACCACCAAAGTTTAGAAGTGTTGGCTCCCCGGGCTAAAGGCATGTACACATATTTTATTCATAGCTGTTTTGATTATTTCGTTTATACTACGGTTTCAGGCAGCTTAACGTACGTCTAAAATGTCTGTTAAAGTTATTCCTTACGTAGAATAATAACATCTTGTTTTTTGACATAACAAATGACATGTACAGTGTACACTTAATGTAAGAGAATAATAATAAATACTTATTTATTTAATTTTTCAAATGTAAACTGAACTTTATTGACTATAATGACTCCTTTTCCAGTCTTTGATTATTTAATTGTAATTAATTATTTGCATGCAATCAACCCTTTTTTTTATATAATAGGGAGGCAAACGAGCCTGCGGGACGCTCAAAAAGGGCAGTCATCGCAGCCCATAGACATCCAATTTTGGTGGGTACTTTGCCGGCCTTTGAGGGAGGAGTATACTCGAATTTTGAACAGTTGGAGGGAAGGGAAGGGAAGACCCCCACCGGGAGTCGATTCCACAGTTCGCAAAATAAAATTCCTTGTGAAACGGACTGTGGAAGACTTTCAGCAATTAAGGTATATTGTGTTTTTGCTTGTGAAAAGCAATTAAAATAAATATTTATTACCAGTTGATTGTAGAAGCTGATTGAAATAATAGGAGGAGAATAACGTAGAAATAAAGTCAAGACAGCGGCGCGTTTTGTTTGATTTTGATTAGTTAGTTAATCCACTTATAAACACGCGATAAAACTTCTATTCTATTTTTTTAAATTCTACCCAGAAATAGCTTCTAAACATTACCAGCATCTGAATGAACATCTACGCTCCGCCTACTCCGGAGAGCAATTAAGGTGTGTTAGCACAAATCTTAAGTATAATATTCCTCTCAGTTATAACCCTCATTATAAAGTGCTCTCAAGTTAATTTTCATTTAAGTATTGATAATTTTTTTTTACATTTAAATTTACTTCATATTCCTCGCAAATAAATTGGCATCTAATCAATCTTTGTTTCCCCAAGAATGAAACCCTTGAGTGAAAGCGAACTAATTCATCTTCATTCAAATACAGTCTTATGAATATAATAGGTACTAATATTGTAAAATAACCTCAACGTCATCAAAATAATGCTAAATTCCATGAATTGGGTTTTCGAATTGCTTCCGCATCCAGCGTATTCTCCAGATTGGTTACCATCTGTATCCCCTCGACTTCCGTCGTTTCACAACTGAGCGTTTTTTAAGGCAGTTTTTGCCGCCACCTGCCCACTGAAGGATTTCTGAACCAATTCGACTTCGGGTCCTTCAAGAAAGGAGCGTACGAATTCTTGAAAAGCCGGCAACGCATTTGCGAGACTTCTAGCAATGTCAGTGTCCATGGGCGGAGGTATCACTTAACATCAGGCGAGCCTCCTGCCCGTTTGTCTCCTTTTAGATAAAAAAAAACCAGCGACTTTTTCCTCTTCTCAGACCTCAAGATAATGGTCGCTCGACAGAAATATTGTGCTGATGAAGAGGTAATCGCCGAAACTGAAGCCTATTTTAAGGCTAAAGGCAAATCATTTATAAAAATGGTATCAAAAAATTGTATGTCCACTATAATCGTTGTATCGCTCACGAAATATTGAATAATCAATCGATTTCTACCGACATCAAAAAACCCGAACGAAGAAATTGTCATGTTCAAGCATAGCAGTCCGTAGATCCGTCCAATCTAGATGATCTATCTGTCGAATGAGACGGCAGCGAATAGGAAACTAATACACCGGATTATCATCAGACTGATAGTTTTCAAGGTATTAGCTGAAATGTCTAGTGAATGATCCAAAACTCACGACACGTGATGGGTTGCTTATAAGTCTATGGTTTATTTATTAAATTAAATAAAACAGTTATAGATTCAGGATAATTATTTTGTGCATTTTTTAAGTAAGTAATTTTAATTAAATACGAGGTTTATTCATAGAGTATATTCGGGAAAATGTACTCCATTTTATAAAGGGTAAACGATGGGCTTTATAGTATCGGGGCCATTTGCAACAAATAAAAAAACGAACTTTGCTCTGTCCAAAGTTACGTGTATAGGACAAATATACGGGTCGTACTGAGAACCCGTTTACGGGAAATATAGGCAGACTGTTCTTGTTAAGAACGTAAAGATTTATGAGGTTTAAAAACCACATCGCTTTTGTAATATAACTGTGTGAACGTTAGTGAATTTCGTGTATTTTGTCATTTGGTAACCTCTTCATAAAAATAAATAAATCAGTGGCGCCTTTTAGGTCTTGGCCTCAGATTTCTGTATCTGTTTCATGATAAATTTTTTTGTCAATCTAATATGCAAGTAGGTGATCAGCCCCCTGTGCCTGATGCACGCCGTCGACTTTTTGGGTCTAAGGCAAGCCGGTTCCCTCACGATATTTCCCTTCACCGTTTGAGCGAATGTTAAATGCGCACATAGAATGAAAGTCCATTGGTGCACAGCCGGGGATCGAACCTACTGCCTCAAGGATGAGAATCGCACGCTTAAGCCAACCAACCAACCTCTTCAGAAGAATCGTAAAATTTTAGTCAATTATTAATTATTAATAGGTACTTACACCTCATGACAATATTTATAGGTGAAAACCACACAAATTGATCATTAAACTAAACAGCAGTCGTAGTCAGGGACAGTGAAATTCTTGCAACAAATTGGTTTTATTTATGTGAGTGTGTGAATTTCCAGAGATCTATTGTAATGAAATCTCCGTAATCTCAAAAAATATTAAAATATAATTATAAACCACGAAATACGATTCTGTTACCACTTATCATAACTATAACTGATATGAAATAATCGTTTTGACGGATATAATAACTGTCAGGTGAAATGGTTTGAAGAAATTTTATTTAATTATGTTCGGCATACTGACCTGACTGACTGAACCTACACTGAAAATAAAATAACATTTTTAATGTGACAAGCACTAATAGGCGAAAAAACGAAGAGATAATAAAAAAAATCAACAAAGAAATTAAATTATAAAAACTAAACGAAAATTGTTTTCAAAGTGTGAGGGGATCAACTATTGATATCCAGACCTAGCTCGTTTATCAGAATGCTCAATCTCAATGTCGAGTTTCGAACTTAATGCGTTCTACTGAAAGGATGGAAAATGGGAAGATGGGATGCCTGCCTTATCTAATTAAAATAAATTAGTTAAAAGGACACGAAATTCAAATTTAGTTAAAAGGGCAATCAACCTGATTGTTAAATATCTTAATGCAATCGATATAACATTTTTTTTTCTACAATTTTCCAATGACAACATCTTTAAGTGCGCTAGCCTGGTTTCGTATATTGACAACTTTTTGTATTGACAACTTTTTGTATTGACAACTTTTTTATTCTCTTTGAGAAAGTTCAGAAAAGACGCGGAAGAAAAGAGTAATATTACAATAGAAAACGAATATCGTCAAAAACGTTTTGAAATTTAAAAACGAAATCGAAAACTCAATATCACATTCAATTCTAATTTGAAAATGACAAAAGCTTTCTTTTTCAGAGATTTCTATATTAAGAACTCACTAAGGGTCTACATGACTTATTCGTAAATACTTAATTAAAACAGCAATTAATTATTCCCATAGGTGGGTCAGATTTGTCGTTATCTATTTATATATTTATAGTATTAATAAGGGATAAAAACAAAAAGAAAGTTACTGTGCTACACTGAAATAGAGTCGTATTTACTTCGCAGATAATTTTAGACATGCGCTCTATATGAAAATTTGAATGGAACCGGTGTTCCATCATTTTCCTAGAGCTGAGAAAGCTTCAGTGCCGAATCGCCTGTAGATCAGTAACGACGTCACGCCCACGTCCTGTGAAAACCGCGTGTATCGTAGTGCTTATAATTGTGCGACTATTAGTGAAATTTATCTGAAACAGGTGTTAATAAATCCAAAGGTATGTGGTATTAATTATATATTATTATTTAGGATATTATTCAAGCCAAAATGACTTTAATCGGTGCGTGATTTTCAGCGCAATTTGGATATTTGAGATTTAATGAATTGGAATTTTATGTCCATTTCGCTTTTTTTGTATGACTTGATTTAGGGCGAAATAATTGCGTATCATATGTAGCTAAGCCTATTAGTAGTATGAGTTAGCCTTTGTCTATATATTAGTGATAAACTGATAATCCAAATTCAGTAATATCGTCAGTTGTTTTTATACTTAGTTATATTTCTGGGTAAACGTGAAATGAAGTAATTTAATTAATGCTTGACTATAACAAAGTATACTTTCACATATTAATCAATTATCATGAGAGCCTTCTGTTTAATAATCGTTAGTGCAATATTGTGTTAATTGATTCTGATATCTATCTATATATATAAAAATGAATTGCTGTTCGTTAGTCTCGCAAAAACTCGAACACGGCTGGACCGATTTGGCTAATTTTGGTCTTGAATTATTTGTGGAAGTCCAGAGAAAGTTAAAACAGTGGACATAAATAATAAGTAAAGAAAAATACTAAAAACGACAGTTAAATTTTCCAATAAAATCAGTTCCTATTGTGTATTCTTGGATGTCATATATATATATGTGTAGTTCGAGGTTGTCTTTGGTCTGTTTTAAAAATGTTGTATTACGTTTTGACACAAATATATGTAGGTGATACGAAGTTCACGAGTTCATCTAGTGATAAATAAAATAATGTTTGGGCGGACCTGTTATCTGGAAAACCGGACGTTATTAAGCAATACGCTGTATGTTATTTTACCACGTTGCCTGTTTCATTATAGCTTTTACACGTATTCGGTGTTGAAAATTATAGGTAAAGTATGAAATAACTGCAGTCGTAACTCGAAACATCGTGTATATAATGTAATAAATTCGCATTTATCACCGTTAAAGATTTTTTTTAAATATGATGTACTCGATGTCAATAACATTTTATTAGTATTCCAATCAACCCGATGTGGTGGTAATAACAATATACTTTTATCCATAGAGTTTTTTGTATGTATAGAATATGGGAGAATAGGAAATTGTCGCATCACGCCTGAATAAAAGAGGGTGAATCTTTGTCCAAACTATTTTGTAATTGGTACGCAATGACGGAGCAAGATCGCTATTATTCACCTGCTAACCGTGAATTGGGGAAAATTATGACACATCACGGGATTGCGGATCGTGTAAAAACAGTATTTTTGCAATATTATTTTGATATTTTTCTATATCTTTATTGGATTTCACACTTATCACCTAGTACGTTTAATTGCCCATCTAGAAATTCCAATAGACCTGTCTTGTAACAATAATTGTTTCCGAAAAATACCTTGATAGCTATTTTTACTATAATAACTTGATCATTCTAAGAGATATATATCACCAAAATCCAATATCAAATTATATATATAAATATGTCAACAGAAAATAGTTGCACACCTACGAGTGATTATATTTACCACACTTAGGTCCAACCAGTAAGTTAAGTAATAAAACTCAGTATTCTTTGTAAAAATAACACTAATACGATTTATTATTCAGATAATATAAATCGGATTAGCTTTAGGCAAAAATGTTCAGTTTTAAGCTAATGTAAAATTTGGTTTTAGACATTAATATATTAATCAAGAGAACACGAGTTATTACAATTGTTGTTTAGCACGTGACGTTGACTTTATATATTATGCTACTTTAATAATTGTAGTATAAAGTAGGTGTCATTTGTGTTAATCGTAACCACGGATATATGTATGTACTTGGACTGTCTTTATTTTTATAACGATCAAAATACCTCAAAGAATTAAAAACCTGTCATTATTTAACTATGTGAAAGCTATCGATGCCCTAAACTATGCTCTAATAAAATAAATCAATTGCGCTACAACCTTTTTAGGTGCGGGCCTCAGATTTCTGTATCTGTTTCATGATCATTTGCTAATCTAATAGGCAAGTAGGTGATCAGCCTTCTGTGCCTGACGCACGCCGTTGACTTTTTGGGTCTAAGGCAAGCCGGTTTCCTCACGGTGTTTTCCTTCACCGTTCGAGCGAATGTTATCTGCGCACATAGAAAGTCCATTGGTGCACAGCCGGGGATCGAACCTACGACCTCAGGGATGAGAGTTGCACGCTAAAGCCACTAGGCCAAAACTATTTTCTAAACAAAAGCTTAAATGGAGATGGGCAGGGCATGTAGGAAGATGGTCAGACGAGAGATGGCTCATGAGGGCGATCCGGTGGGGAGGCTTATTGAGAAATGATATAAAGGAAGATTGCTCACGAGATGGGTCATGGGGATTATCAAAACGGCTGGCCCGAGTGGATGCAGCTGTTCCATGACCGTGATACCTGAAGATCCTTCAACGACGCCTTCACCTAGAGTGGGGTTCTTGCAAACAAATTAGAAAATATATTTTATTTATATATTTTAGTATAGATAAAAATAATTCAAAACATAAAATAATTTATTTTCTTTGAAATAATATATTATTAATTAAGTTTACTTTGATTTTGAAGATATAAAAGACCTATTTTTTATATTATTTATATTCCTACAAATACCTACTTTATAACTTCGTTAAAATCATCTCTATATGAATTTAGCGTCTATGAAATTAGTGGGCACACATTTAAGGTTAAAATAGTTCGTCATACTCAAATAAAATCCGAATCCAACAATATCACACATATACGGGACAAACTAAAAAATCCTTTTTTACGTCCGATAACAGATTACATAGTACCTATCAATCAGTTGTCAAGCACAGATTCAAAATATAAATAAAACATAGATATAGCGTCCTATTAAATAACCTGAACAAAAACATTTTCCGTTCTATTTTTTATAAAATGTTGTCTAACCTAAGTTTTAATTTATTTCCGAAGCTCACTTGTTTTTGCACTTTTAATTCTTCAAGCTTTGAAATGTTTCCAGCAAAAAAGTGTACAACATAGATTATACTGTAAGACAAGGCTTTAATTAAAAAGCACGTAGCATAAGCTACACTGGTCAGTGGTCACTTCGAGCTTGCTTTAGAATTTTTTATCTCTAAGGTTCTAGGTTTAGTTCCTCGTGAAAAGCTTCGAGATAGCTTTTAGTAAATAAAAAGTCAACTTTATCCATACTAAAAACCTTAGTTTAAAAAAGCTTCTGGCATATATAGACTCGAAGTAATTGTCACCTGTATAATATAGAATCGAGCAACACAACACCTGTTTTGGTCTTCTGGGAGTGTCGTTATACGGAGAAAGCGCTTTTTACGAATGAAGTATTAGACAATTTATTATCTCTTTTCGAATGATTACTGTTAATCATTATTACTATAATATTATAATAATTAAATGAGTTAATCTATACTAATTCAAACTCTTCTTCCTTTTGTTCTTATGGTTAAACGGACAAAACTTACAAGCTACTGAATAGTAATTTATAGATGAATTCTAGAGGACATAAAACATCACGATATTACCAAATCGATGCAGGTAAAACCGCGGTATAACGCTAGTAAAAAATAACATATAATAATAAAAAGTAGACACATTTATTCTCCATAATACTGCATACCAATTATATTTTTTTACAAATGTTATGAGTTTTATTTGAATCTTCCAAATAGTAATATAAAAACTAAATAAATCTTAATACGCCGTCACAATTAAAGTACTCATTCGTCTCTTTCTGTCAAATAGTGTTTTCGCAGTGATAGAACAGGACAGATGAGTGTTCGCTTTTAACAATGTAATGAGACAGATTAAAGAAATTAATTAATTTCTTAAATCGATTCATGACCTAATTGAAGTAATGATTATAGTTTTTTGAACAACTTCTAACAGGTGGACTGAAAAGTTCGTAGGCTAACATAGAATTTCATTTGATTTAAAATAGTTGCCTTCGAGAGCGATTAAAGCAGCTATACAATTTTTCGAAGATCATTTGTCTTTAGCCTTAAAATAGGCTTCAGTTTCGGCGATTACCTCTTCATCAGTGCAAAATTTCTGTCTAGCGAGCATTCTCTTGAGGTATGAGAACAGGAAAATTTCACTGGGGGCCAAATCTGGAGAATACGGTGGAATAAATACGCATTTATTACGATTGAACTGCTTCAAGTTAGGTATATTACAATGTCAAGGACTATTCATTTGAAAAAATAAGATTTTGTATATGTCATTTGTTTTTCCTTCAGAGACAGCAGAGTTTCTTAGTTTGTTCTTAGTAAAACAGAGCACTTGGCCTTATGTCATTGTGAAATAAATTTGTAATAATCTATTGCATGTAATAATTATATAAAATAAAGGATAAAGGCATATGTCAGTTTTAATTAAAATAACAATAGAATAGATAAAACAAATTCCATCAGTAATTGAACTAGCACAAAGCTTTTCATCATGTTACTACTATTGTGTGAGGCTACTGCATTCGAGTTTATATAATTCTTTTTACATAGATATAAAGAACAATTGTATGCAGATTTTTACATGCGAACAAGTTCTATTTTTTTTTTTATTATATAAATATGTTCAAAAAAAATTGTATAACTAGGCCAATTTAATTTATCAAAAACATTGCTTCTTCATTATTTGAATAATCATTTTATTTAGTACTTCAATATTTTATTATTCATAATAATTATATGGATTTAGTCTGTATTTTACTTACTTTTTCTAACAGTTGCAAAACAAATCGAAGGTTTTCTTGGTTCAAAATTGGCTACTATAGTAATATATGTATATATACGCTATACGCGTATACCCTACTAGTTAATACGGTGTAGGAAACTTGGCGACGTGCCGCAGTAAAGACTGATCATCTTATCTGAAGGAAACATCTATGAACATAGGGTTTTAAGTATAATTCGATTTTAATTTTCTACTTTTTGATATTGTAAATAATGTTTTTATTGTAAATATTAATAGCGCTTTTGTAGTATCTTTTTATTATTATATTCCGAATATATCTCTATATATATCAAATTCTCGCGTCACAATGTTCGTTCCCATACCCTTTTGAAACGGCTCGACCGATTCTTATAAATTTTTTTATGCATATTCAGTAAGTGTGAAAATCTTTCAAACCCCTAAATGTCATGGGTGGTCCAGGCCAAAAAAATGTTTTATTAATTTTTTTTGTTTTTATTTTTTTATGATACAACATACAAAAATACATACAACCCCTAATTTTCACCCCTCTAAGATCAACCCCTATTTTTTATTATTGTAGATTGTTTTTGTTATTGACTTAAAATGTCTCCTAGAAATAATATACATGGCAAAACAAACGTTTGCCGGGTCAGCTAGTTTTATTATAAAAACATATATTAAATTCACAAAGTGTTTATCCTTACTTATACATATGATAACAACCCATATGGTGATTTTTGCAGGGTTAATTTATTAATTTAGTTCAACCACCTACCGCAAAGTATAAAAATTCACTTTATTATTTTATATCACACAGGAAAAATAAAGAAAAAAGTTTTATATCACAATTTACATAACAAAATGTTCCACAAATGCGTGACAAATACATAAATATTCAAATGGCGTAAATCAATAAAATGTACATTTCCGGAGTATTCAACATTATACAGGGTGGTCCTGATTGTGAAAATATGTAAATTATATTTTGTTACGGTCCTCAAACTTGGCCCATTTAGCATGGACGGCGCGTCACGAATAAATCAAAAGGGCTCCGAACAAAAATAACGTGACTTTGAAATACTAACTTATCTTTACATAATAATACGGTGATTCACGACTTTTACTGACTTAAACCAGTGTAAATTCTCTGTTATCACTTCTAACTTGTCTAACTTCACTTCATATTGTGTGTGTCTAATTTTTTTTATAAGATAAATCGGGAACCATTCAATTAACCACCAATTTTCATTTAATAAGCAAGACCCTAGTTTTTATTTAAAGTTGGAAGTAATTTATAAAATTACTGATTTACTAACACTGTGTTGCATACAAAAATAGAATACATAAATAGTTGACATTATTAAATGAAGGGGAGGGCAACTGACGGCCTTATCGCTTTCGAGCGATCTCTTCCGTTGGTTGCCAGTGAGAAAAAAAATTAGATAAGGCAAGCGCTAGAAGTATACATAAGACATATAGACAAAACAAATGGAACAAAACAAAGCAATTGAATCATATGTATACAGTGAATAGGACATTATTTAAAAAAAGGACAAATGAAAAAGAAAAATGCACATGAATCACGATAGTGAAAATATTTTATGCTTTGATAGTATTATTACATTAATAAAACATATTTGATTACAGTAGCGCTTTTAAATTAAATTACTGGTTGATATGAATAAATAACTTCTATGATGTAGTAAAAAATATTAGTTCTTTATCTGTGTGAAAGATGGAACATTTTTAGTTTTTATCTATCTCACATACAAAGAAGTGAATGCGGGTTCCAAAGTTAGTAAAAGTTCTAACATGATATAAGTTTCATACTGTTCCATCTAAAATCACTTTAACATCGCAATATTGAGTCTTTCCACTCGTAAAATAAACTAAAGTAACTTTGCTGGTCGTAAACACTTAAAATTGGTCATAATACGTAAGGACTCTAGGTCTACAAGGTAGACATCGAAATACTACAGTCCGATTAGGTTTACAGCTCGCTTGCTACGAATACCTAGCTACGAATCTGCTACAGCATCTACGAATAGCTACATCACAGGCTAAACAAATACTTGCTTCGTCATGTATGACTGTTGTATACAATAATATACAATGTTTAGTATGCATATATTATATTATCGAGATCCTCCTTGTTATAAAATATCGTAACATACTTCATCTTCAAGGATGTTACGTTTTAAAATAATTTATAAAATACAAATGTAGAAATGACCGGGGAAACTAATAGTGAACGTAAAAAATTTAGTCAAATTAAATTGACTTGTCAACATAACTAGGTAACTAGGTTATACGTGTTCAAAGTGCGTGGGTGCTTATATGTCAAAAACGGTTTAACCATAGTATTGTCTTTGATTTACATAACCTTTACCATAGACTTAGTATATACTGGCGTATATACGCCAGTATATACTAAGTCTATGACCTTTACACATTTAAAGAAAAAACTTTTTAACCGGATTGAAGTTATGTATTATTATAAATTTACAACTATTTAACATAATTTTAAATTTATCCGACGTTTCGCGTGCTTTACAGCGTGCGTGGTTACGGTGACTGAAGACTTCTAGACTATCTTTAAATAAATAATATTAATAAAGTTTTGTTTTAATTATAGTTATTTATTTCCAACACACAAATATACAATAATTAAAATTAAATAAATAGAAATCTGTTCAATCTGAAAGACTCCTCGATTATAGTCGAATTAAAACTTAAATAAATAAAAAACTCATAAACCACAAATAGAACTAAAAATTTCAGTGAAAATGATGTAGTTCTTTGTAAACCTACATCATACAAAGACAAATGGAAAAACCCCATTTGCTTTCTGACGTCAACTTCACGATTTCATGCTAAAAATACTATAAAACAAATTTTACGAGTTGAGAAGTAGAGAACACATTTATTTCAAGAAATAAAAAGCTAATAAAACTATAAATAATACCCGCAAAGTGCATGCCGCAGTGGAATTAAAAATAAAATATGAACTGGTGCAGGAAATGAAACTCTCTCATTACATGAATCTCATATTACTATGTAATTAGGATTGCATTAGAAATAAGCACATAAGTAGACTAGGTGACCCGGTGAACTTTGTACATATTATATTCGTGTTAAAACTTTGTATAAAATTTTTAAAACAGACGAAAGCGATTATTATACAGCTATTACAAAGGCTTCTTCGTATATAAAAATTCGTCTGGCAGAAGAAGGCTGTCCGGTAAACCTCAGAAGAGTTATGGATAGTTATTTAGAAAATAGGAAGGTGACACTAAGATATGCTGGAGAAGAGATAAGCAAGGGAACAACAAAAGGGTGCGTCCAAGGCTCTATCGGAGGCCCTACCATATGGAACCTGTTAATTGACCCTCTTCTTAAGGAGTTGGCACATAGAACGGAATATATGCAGGCATTCGCGGATGACGTACTGATAATATTTGAAGGGAACAGTGGGCAGGAGATTCAATTGAAAGCCAACCGTGTCCTTGCCTTCGTACACGAGTGGGGTGCCCGAAACAAACTTAAATTTGCGCCTCACAAGACCAAAGCCATGGTGGTGACGCGCAAACATAAGTTTTATACCCCACGCCTTACCATGAACTCAGAACCAATCAGCATCGATAAACAAATTAAAGTATTGGGACTTGAAATAGATCAAAAACTTACATTTAACGGCCATATAAAAAACGTTTGTAATAAGGCAATCAAAATTTACAAACAGCTATCTAAAGCAGCCAGAATTAACTGGGGACTAAATTCGGATATTATCGCAGTATATATCACACTGTAATAGAACCTATTATTACTTATGCTGCTGCGGCCTGGGCACCATCTGTGAAAAAGCTTTATGTACGCAAAACACTGGGCAAGCTACAACGAGGCTTTGCCCAGAAAATATGTAGGTCCTACCGGACGGTTTCACTGAACGCCTCCATACTACTCTCAGGCACACTGCCTCTGGATTTAAGAGTACAAGAGGAAGCTACTATGTATGAAGCCAGAAGGGGTTTATCTCCGAGTGGATTAGAGGATCTTAAGATAGAACGAAGGTCATCATTTAAGGATCTACCACACCCTGCAAAACAAACAGGCCTACATTTTAACATCGTTGATAACCACGAACGGCTGGATAACGAAGAAATCCTAAAAATGTATACCGATGGTAGCAAGACTAACCTCGGAGTGGGCGCGGCTTGGTCTAAATGGGAAAATGGAAGCGAAACGGAAAATCTAAAAATCAAGCTATCACGACATTGTACTGTATACCAAGCTGAATTAATAGCCATCCGCAGTGCAGTCGATGATGTCATCAAAAACAAAAAACATGCCGCAATTTATAGTGACTCACGCGCGTCCCTGGTAGCCGTCACGGGCGAACGCTCTCTAAATCCTCAGGTAGTTGAAATTCGTCATAAGCTAAGAACAAGCCGAGAAAAAGGCATCAACATAGACCTTCATTGGATTAAGGCCCACATCGGTATACCGGGAAATGAGAGAGCGGACGCCTTAGCAAAGGAGACGGCGGAAACATTGGGGACAAAAGTGGATTACGTAAAGATACCGCTTTCTTACATCAGGAAAGAGGTTAGACAGAAAACGATATCGGAGTGGGACAAACGGTACAAAGATACCCATACCGCTAAAACAACAAAATTCTTTATAAGTAGTGTTATAGACGGGTACAAAATTATTAGACAAAAAAGACCTAGCCCACAAATGATGCAGATCTTAACAGGACATGGGGCGTTTGCTGAATACCTGCACAGATTTGGCTTGAAGTCAGATCCGTCGTGTACGTGCGACTCACAAACGAGTCAGACAGTGATACATCTCATTGTAGAATGTCCTGTATTCGGAGCCTCCAGGTGCGATCTCGAGCAACAAATCAATACAAAGGTAACAACCGAGCATTTACCGGATATATTAAAAAACTTCAGATCGCAACTGGAAGATTTCTGCAGTAAGGTAGTGAGATGTGTCACTCGCTGCAACAAGAGCGTAGCAGAGGTGAGACGGGCCCCCACTGGCCCATGAATATAAAATAGAAATATGTGTATTTTTATATATGGATATATATGTATATTAGGAAATCTCTTAGTGTATGTATGTATGTATATGTTTCTACAAAATATATGTACAAAATAAGGTCCCGCACCACAAGAGTCGGGGATAGTGGGAAATTTAAAAAAAAAAAAAAAAAAAAAAAAAAAAAAAAAAAAAAAAAGGCTTCTTCAGAATTACATGACAACCAAGTGAGTAATTTTATTATTAAAAGACTTGATGTCTTTTAATAATATAATTACCAAAACGCTTAAAGCATAACTTGGCCAGGGCTTGCAAGATTTAGTGAATTGATGTACATGGTGGGAATATGAATCCCATAAAATAAATACGTACATACACATACGGATCCTAGTTTCATCGCGATGTTTTCCTTCACCGTTCGAGAAAATATTAAATGCGCACATAGAAAGAAAGTCCATTTGTGCACAGCCGGGGATCGAACCTACGACCTCAGGTATGAGAGTCGCACGCTGAAGCCACTAGGCCAACACTGCTCTATAAAAAAGCAATCGCTAAAGCTAAAAGTATTGGGGATTGTATTCTGGAACAATAAGTGCTACTTTTTCAATATTTCGGTATCAGTAATACAGGAATCCATCCGTTATTGTCATAAGTAGAGTGAGGCGGTAAAGTAGATTTATAATATTGTACGATTATAATATTTTAGGATAATATGCGGGTCGTTGACATTGTGGTAACCAAGTCCGCTAATAATCATTAATCCTTGCCCGCCTTTAATAACTGAATCCACATAAACAAGAAGTAAGAACAACTTAGCATTATAACTTTGGTTTGATACAGCAGTATTACTGAGAGAAACAGATAAACTGTCGTATCTTATTTTATGTGCCATTGTGTTGTTATTAATGACTAAAGTTTGAATAGTTGCTGACCTCTGCTTCGATCTTATAGCTGTTTTACGAACTATAAAATGTAGTGCAAATTGTTTGCCGGAATAAGGTTACGCTGTGAGATTGACGCCTGTCAATAATGTGTGTGAAAGAAATGGGATAGGGCCGAAATACTGCGAGCCAGAATACGTATTATGTATTTTATACGGAAAAACTAATTTTGCATGCGATTTTACGCTTGCTTCTACCACATTGACCTGAGGAATAGGGTTTGTAGAATATTGAGAAGAGTTTTTTCGACAGTACAGTTGAATTCGATTATTGTCAGAAAACGAAATTGCTCTCGTATCACACCTGAAATATTTTTAAACCTCTTTTTGTCGCGCATCACCATTATGAAAAGGGCTACACCGCGTCTGGATATATCTAATATTGTTTGTTAATACTTAACAGTCCAGCTTATACATGACGGAGTAAGGGGAATGAATTAAATAATGAATAAAGGGTAAGAGAGACAAAATGGGGAACTAGGCACAATAACGAGAAAGCACGAATTTTAACAAAATTAATATCTACACATAAATTATTGAAGATGATGACCTTTGATGGCATCAGTCGTTTAATTTCGACATTAGAGTCCACTATTGACTGACTTCTGCTTGGTTCGACCGCTCAATCAAATTGAGGGCCGAATTTGTGATAAACAAGTTTTGTGACCATTTGTGTAGGTACTCGTTCCGCGACCAAACCCAAATCAACTACAGAGTCAAACGTCAGTGATAGGAACGATTGTCAAAGAATACATTGATATTAATTGTCTTTAAGTTTCAAATTATTATACAAACTAATTTATTATAACTTTAAAAATAGTAATAATATTGACTATGGAGGCACTATTATTATCGACCATTGAATATTCGTTAATTTATTGATAAAGCAACATTAACAGATCAAATAAAATGTTATTAAACTATATTGAGAAAGGCAGCTGGTACTGACGCCATTGCTCCGACATTAATAATAATGACTATGAAATTACAATTAATATAGACTACTAAATAATCGTTAATTTGAAGATCTAGTAATATTGGCAAATCGAATAAACCACAAGTATTAAAGCTATAAAACTGGTTAAACTTTGACATTGTTAATTTACGAGCTCTGTGAAATATAATGACAATGACAGCGCCATTGCTCCTACATACATATAGTTTGTGTTGTGTAAGGACAGGTACCTTGTTTAGATATATTTGCGAATCTGTTTCTTTTTACGCTGCGGAAATCTTCGCCATTAATTCACCGAGCTTTTAAGAGCGTTGAGTGAATAAAACAGTTTATTACAGAGGGTTAAAAACTGTATATTTTACAGTAGGCTATAACGCAGACCAACCACTATTAATCTAAATTAGGTACAGCCGGGCCGTAACGCGGCATTCGTGTTTCTTTAATTAATTTGCATAAATTAACACGATGGAAATCTTTTATAGGTTTTCAGTTAATGTATGAATTATTTGTGTATTCGAAACAGTTATAATATGTATACTCTTTTAGGATGTTTTGTTTACTTTTTAGAAGTTGATGCCAGTATTACAACGAATAAATATTATTTTATTAATAATTATTTGCGTGGAACATTAATTTTATTTTGATGAAGTAAAAATATATTTAAATAATGCGATGATGTAGTGATAAAATAATATAAGAATTGACTATAATGATTAATAATGTAATATAATATGCTAGATTTTGACATTATTGTACCTACCATATCCATGCAAATAAATTATTATTAGTATTAGTATCATTATTGATATTATATAACTAGATGACCTCCATCTTTGGTGGACTAAAGCTTTCACCAGTCATATGATGTTTACATCTTACTATAATCAATACATCAGGTCTGGATCCTACGAAGATGTGGGCATCACATTTCTAATTGAAATATCTTCACACTTTCCACTGAGTCCTCTTTATATAAATCCCGGGATTTAATCAAAGTTTATTAAACAAACAATAACTATGACACCGTCTCACTATTAAGTTGAAGTATACGTTCACAACTTTGTCTGTGTAGAATTGAATCTTAAAAGATTTTTGTTTGAATAATATTATTATTGAAACTCAGTTTTTAGCGAGTACGTTGCTGGACTTTTAAGATTTTTTTAAGGAAGTAATAAGTACCTAGTAGTAATAATAAAGAAGTTATTTCTTTTTTCGAAGATGGGACGAGCTTTGGTATGGGATGCTACTTGTTTAGACACGTTAGCCCCATTTCACCTCCCTTGGCCGGGCACAAAAGCTGGCGCGGCTTCAGAGCAGGCAGAAAAATAAACGGCTCAATAAGACTTTCTCCGCCAACTTTGATTTTGTTCCCTTTGGAGTTGAGACTCTTGGGCCGTGGGGTTCAAGAGCACAGGCACTAATTAAAGACAAGTTGTCTTGGTCGATAGTAGTGCTTTCCTTGCACAACGAATAAGTATTGCAATACTCCCTGTATGTTACACTGCCACAGGGACCAAACTTTTAAAAATTGTTTTATTTTTGAATTTATCCATTTTTCGTATCGATATAATGCAAAATGTGTTCGAGATATTCTACTTTCCGTTTAAATTTTTGTGTCGTTAGTTTATAAAACATATAATAATATTTTTAAAAGCCTTAAATGAGTATTTATACCTATTCATTTACATTATATAAACTTATAGCATAGCTTATTGATTGAACCTAGCAAATCAATGTATTAAACGTATGACTGGCGTAGAAACAAACAAATATAGAAGTTTTAGCCTGTGTAGTAATAAACATGGTGACATTAGTTTGTTTGAACAATGTGATTGCATTGATTTTTTTGTTTGTTATTTGCAATTCGAATACATATTACGATACGAGTACACATATAGAATTACTCTATGTTGTCTACTGTTCTGTACTGTACTCTACTCTAAAAATTTGAATAAAGAAGTCAATATGTAAACCAGGTGAAGGGCTGAGGTCCACTTCTCGCTCGTACGATTAAGGAAAACATTGTCAGTCCCTACCTACCCTACCTACTTCTTCCCCAAATTTAAGAGCCGGGCTCTTGTCTGTGGATTGATCGCCACTCAGTGCGGTTCTGCGTCAGTGTCTTGACCTCCTGGAAATATATACCTCTATCTGGTCTATGTAAGCTATTCTCGGTCTTCCTTATCCTCTCCTGCCTTCTATCTTCCCCTGTAAGATGGTCTCAAAGAAGTTGTCGTGTCGCACCAGGTGTCCAATCATCTTCCCTCTCCGGTTTTCTATGGTACTCAGCAGATTTCGTTTTTCTCCGACCATACCCAGCACCGCTTCATTGGTCTTTTTTCCGGTCCAGCTTATCTTCATCATTCTCCTCCAGCACTTGGTCATTATGCTCCCAAGGTACTTGAATTTGGTAACTTTCTCCAAGGTTGTACCGTTTTTTTTTAATTTGATATGTGTGCGTGAACTGGGTGTTTTTGACGATTTTTTGTTTTCGCGGCGTTTATTTTCATTCCCTACCTATTTGCCTATTACAAAAAATGAATAATCAAGTAAGAGATGAAAAAATGTGATTTCTATCGAAATCAATCCGTAGAATGTTATCGGTTGAAATACCAACCTACCGTGCGTTACGTCGACATACTTATTTTGGCTACGACTTTTATAGCTATGAAAGAAGTTTTTACGAGTCGCGCTATATGAATAACATCGAAATAGAGTAATGGCGAAATTTACATGTTATTTTCGTGTTTCTGTTATTTGTGAAACGATTTATTAGTTGTAATCCTTTGAATTTACCTTCGTAATATCTCTGATACCGGTAATATGTACTTGCTGTGTATATATGAAAATTTAAAAAATATATTTTTTCAATTTGAATCAGTTAAGATTAACGCGTTTTTCAAGGGTATTAAATTTAGAAAACAAACTAATAGAATATGATGATACGTCCGTTGGGTCCAAGCCCCGGAATGGAAAAGAAAAGCAGGTAAATTTAGTCTAGTCGACAAGTTGAAAATGGAACAAAATAGAGATACTGCTCTTAAAATTATGTGCGATAGCTCATTGGATCCGGAATAACGTCTAAAAAAATGTGCTAAAAGCATGTATTAGCACATAAAAAATTGCAAAAGTTATAGACAATTAAAGATGAAAAAAAAATGGCATTTAGTTTTTTGCCAATATTTAATAAACTATTAATATTTAAGAAATTTCAAATAAAGATTCTGAAAGAGGAGGAAATTTCCAATAAAAAACTCTAAACTCCCAGAACTCTATCTCCATTATTTATATGAAAATAGGTCTGCGGGTGACATTTTTAGGATTCGCGCGTGGCGTCAAAAGCGACTACGGCACATTAATTAATTTATTTAAGGTATTGAATATATTTTTTGAAATTTGAAAAAATTATGGTGTGTTCTGAACACTATAATTAATTTATTCCCGTTGAAAATTTTACTTAAAGTTAATTTTTCAACAAGTTAAATAATTGTTAACTAACGAAATTTTCTCGAACGACCGTCTTAATTGTAAGTGAAAAATCCTCCTCTTTCAGAATCTTTATTTGAAATTTCTTAAATATTAATAGTTTATTAAATATTGGCAAAAAACTAAATGCCATTTTTTTTTCATCTTTAATTGTCTATAACTTTTGCAATTTTTTATGTGCTAATACACGCTTTTAGCACATTTTTCTAGACGTCATTCCGGATCCAATGAGCTATCGCACATAATTTTAAGAGCAGTATCTCTATTTTGTTCCATTTTCAACTTGTCGACTAGACTAATTAGTCAGCACGTAAAACTCCTCTACATGACGTGACGTGAAGATATACGAGACTCAAATGGAATGTTCAATCATTACATTTACAATAGTATCATTTTATCTATTATCTCGTGTTATAAATGTTTGCAATCTATGGTGATTTCTACTTCGCGTATCTTAAACCAATAATAATCAGTAAATTAAGACTACAAACTACTTCCTACCTAGTTAAAGTCGTGTTAGTGATAGTAACGTAAAATAAAATTTGGTGAACAATGTGCGAAAATAGAATAATATTTTCTTCGTAAGTGAAACGCACTGAAAGCAATTTGTGTGTTTGTTTATGATGAATGAGTTGTTGAGATTAACTCATATATTACATCCTCCATCTCATATTTACGACTTCCTATAATTTGCGCGAATTGGGTCATTTCAATTTATTACGGGGAGATGAAAAATATGCTACAAAACTTGTTTGTATACATTTAGATATATTCAGAATTAGGCGGACATTTTATTTTGAGTTACAGCCTATGAACAAAACAATTTATTTTTCCACAAAAGAGAAAGAATTATATCATGTAATTTTCAATAATTGATTTTATCAGAGTGTCACAAATAACAGGCGTTGATACACGATTTCTATTTGCAATACATAATATAAAGCTATGTCAGTCGTAGGGATAAGGGAACAATTATCACAGAAACAATATATTCCTTTGAGTTCAATTGCTAAAAATTCATAACACGCACAAAACAGTACTTAGGGCGTAATTTTTTTTTTACCAATTACAAGTGCGTTAACAAAGCCAAAAAATGTGAAGTGTGTGTGTGTGTGTAAGAAAAAAATTGTGTTACCCTCAATAAAATTTATAAAAACGGTATCTATTACGAACACACATTATGATCGACATGTAATTTGAAAATCATTTTATATTCTGTGGTTTTAGTTTATGCAATCATGTACGAGTATGAGAAACAACACAACCCTTTGGGATTTAACAGCCTTCGTATAAATTAGGGCAGAACAAATAAATTGAATCGTGCATCACGAAGGAAAAAAGGGAGATTGGAATATAAATTGGTGTCAAAGAGGAATCACTGTATTATTAAGAAATTTCATTTTAGTGAAAATTTCTTACGAGCCATTGGTTTTTTAATAAAAAATAAGGTTTTATGGTATTGTTTTTTAAAAATGCCGCAGAGGCTTAGACCAAAAGTTAATTTTAACGTCTTCTGCCTTTTGTATGGCAAGGTGTGTTGGTCAATAAATAAACAGCATTCCTTTTAAAAAAATAATAAACTAACGAACTAACTTAAAGTCTTCTATACGTACTACGGCTCGCTTATCTGCTACTTTTAGTGAATAGGCTATCTCGCTCTTACAACTTAATTACAAACATTGATGAAAATATTGATATATTTTACAACAGTCTACCAACTTACCGTATCTTTGTTTTGCAGGCTCTTAAGTTTAAGTTAGGTTGTGATGTCATATTTTCTTATATTTTTAGGCATACACATTGTTATAGAATGTATAAATAAACTTATTAAATTTGTGTTTCGTCGAACCGTATTCGAACCGTACCCGTCTCGAAATATTTTTTGTTGCTTAATATTTTTAAGTTTTTATATAGGGACAAAGGACAAAATAAAACTGCTTCCCGCCGTCTGTTTGTCATTCACCGCACTTCCACGTATTCATAGACCACTTAGACTACACTTACCATCACACGAAGGATACTTTATCAATAGATTTTCACGAAAAATCTATTTGGTTATTAAATTTTGATTGGGAATTTCAATCCAACGAAAGACAAATCTATTAAGGGAATTTGTACTATATTAAAGGGAACAAATTAAATGTCAAACATTCCAAGCTATAAGCTTACGGCACAATTAATGACACATCAAAGATTAATTAATTGTTGTTTCTTCAATCGATTCAAAGGTTTTGAATCTCGACCTTTCTCAAAATAGATTTGGAATAAAAATGTGAAATTGTTACGACGGTTTCGTTTGATCTCGCAGTTCAATAAACACGCGAGACGTGCCTCTAATTAAAATCTGTAAAACTCCATCAATAAAAACCACAAATTGGATCACATAATTTTCCTGATTTTAAAGTAAACGAGCCTTTTCTATAGATTGTATTAATTACAAGAGCACTTCAGGAATAAAGATGGTCCCAATTAATTAAATCTAATTAATTACAATAGAAAATATAAAATATAGTACTTAAAATCTAATAATAGCATGCATATATGTTATAAGTGCATTTATAACCTATGTATGTACGTAAATGCTTCTTTAGTCTCATTTCCTCCTTTCTTTAGTAGTTTAGTATAAATTTCGGTTTTTATAAATACTTTATATTATTGTGGCACTGACGCTGACCTGTACACAGACATCACAGAAGAGAATCTGAGAGAGTCTGTTAAAATTGAAAACAAACATTTTACTAAGGGTATATTTTAGTTACTTAAATTTATTAAAAACAGATAGTATAAGATCCCGCTATACAACGACCTTCACCGAGATGCTTATTTAATGAAACTTATTTTATATTTAATTTAATATGTCAATAAATATAATCCATATGGGTTGCCTAGCAAATTTCAGTCCAGAGTATGTTTAATTAATATTTAAAAAAAAAATTTTTTTTTATAATTTGCATGTAGTAAATTTTTTGAACTTTTTTCAATCAATATTTTTAATCAGGGTAGTATTATATATGTATCACTAAAACCTTCTTTTATACTAAAGATGTATATTATATACTTTAGTGTCACATAAAAAATATACACATAAATAATTAATTGATTAAAAACAACCTAACTTTTGCATATTCTATGGGCTTCATACTTTCGATTGGTATAGAATTTATCTAATAATCATACCGGTGAAATGTTTAAAAAAATATTTTTTTTTTAAATTAATTAAAAATACTCTGGACTGAAATTTGCTAGGCAACCCATATGGATTATATTTATTGACATATTAAATTATATATAAAATAAGTTTCATTAAATAAGCATCTCGGTGAAGGTCGTTGTATAGCGGGATCTTAGGCCGTGGCCCCATGTCTACGGCACGGCACCGGCTACCGTGCAACGGCACGGCGCCGTCGCCGTGACACGGTACGACGCCGTGCCGCACCACGGTGCCGCGGGCGATGTGCGCGGGGGGCAATTCTCAGTCGATATTTCGCAGTTGTTGTACTCGGACGTGGTTATCTGGATATGGATCACGAAATTATTCTCCTGATGTTACTAAGACGACGAATGAAAAAAAAACAGAAACAGAGGAAATTTTGGGTAAATCCATATATTCTTACAATGAACCAAGATGGAGGTCATTTCAAAAGGAAATATGAAGCCCTAAAAATATGTGGGAATGAGAAATTTTTTGAATATTTTAGAATGACCATAACAAGTTTTGAACAACTATTTACCAAATTAGCACCTCGTTTACAAAAACAATACGTGTTCAGAAAACCTGTTGATCCTATTGAGAAGCTTGGTTTAACTGTCAGGTAAGAATAAAACGAACTTATAGTAAATCAAAATATGTTTATTATTTGTATCACAGGAGTTTCAATGCGATTTTTTTCGCTCTAGAGTCGTGGTCCCCTGCGATGTTCTTAAATTATCTAACTAGATTTAAGAAAAATCGTATTCGGACTCCTGTGTGTTTGATAAGATATCGCTTAAATTATTAGATATGTTTTCTATGGTTGAATTTGGCGAAGTTTGGTCACGGACGCTTGTAGATGATGGATTGTGAGTTGTTTGATAAGTCGCTGTAGCTTCTTGTGATCTTTGGTAGCTACTTTGATATGCTGTCTGGTAGCCGCTGTATGACTGTTGATTGTATTGATATGTGGGTTGATTAAAATCTGTCAATATTTGCATTACACGACTTTGATAGATCAATGTTTGGTGGTCGTCTAGTTTTTCCAGAAATGGTAAAATTGATTTAAAAAAAGACACATGTCTGTTCTGTGCAATTTCTAAAGTTTCGATAATTTTGTTCTCAAAATCATCTTCAACGTATTTTCTTTTACGCGTAGGTGTAGCATAAGGTCGGTATCGTGACCTAGTATTTTCATTTGTCTTTGGACCTTCAGACTCTTCTTCCAATATACTACAGTCTGTTAAATTTGGTGCGTTTTTTTTTAAAAACATCAGTTGTTTGTGCAAATGATATTCTTTCAAGTTCTTTGCACCAGCTCCAGATTTGTTCGCAAGCTCTTTCTTTTTCATGTATTTCATGTAGTTGTCTTTGATGTTTGTCCATTTTTTAATTATGTCATGTCCTGCAACAATAAAACATTAGGTTAATATTTTCATGACTACATGTATTTATCATAGGGTATACAAAGTGTTAGCCAAAGTATAAATTCAAAAAAGCAATTCGAAAATTGAGCTGCTTAAACAGTTTGTGGTAACACTGTTCTAAGAAACTAGTAAATATATTTTCTCTTTTCAGGTTTTTGGCAACAGGGAATTCATTTAGAGATATGGAATTCACAGATTATCGAGGAAAAAGTACAATCAGCAGAATAGTGCAAGAAGTATGTCGTGCTATTTGGGACATTCTTTTATCTGAATGTATACCGACAATAACCGAAGAGCTTATGGAACAAATAGCGGAAGACTTTGACAAAAAAACAAATTTCCCAAATTGCATGGGGGCCTTAGACGGGAAGCACATTCGCATTAACAGTCCCGCCCACAGTGGATCTCTTTTTTTCAACTATAAAAACTATAATTCTATCGTGTTGCTGGGACTAGTCGATTCTAAATACAGATTTGTGTATGTCGATATTGGAGCGTATGGAAAAGAATGTGATTCGACAATTTTTCAGAACACAAAACTATATGAATTATTAATTCAACATCGACTCCCCATACCAGTTTCAAAGCCTTTGCCAGGCCTTCAAAAACCAGTTCCGTATGTCTTTATTGCAGATGAAGGCCTACCGTTAATGAGTAATCTAATGCGTCCATACTCAGGGAAACATTTAAGTATTGATCAAAGAATTTTTAATTACCGTTTGAGTCGGGCCAGACGAAATGTCGAGTGTGCTTTTGGCATACTTGCAAATAAATGGCGTATATTTCACAGGCCTTTAAACGTCAAATATGATTTTGCAACAGACATTATCAAAGCATGCTGTGTATTGCACAACTTTGTTGTATCTCGAGATGGAAGTAAAATGTCCGAAGAACTGTATATCGATGACTCCTTTTTGGACTTGCGACAAACTATAGATGACGTTTCTTTATCAAATCCAGTAAATATAAGAGACGAGTTTTCTAAATATTTTAATAGCGATATTGGCGCGCTTAGTTGGCAATTAACCAAAATATAACTCAAAACCAGTCACGAAAAAAAAAGAAATTCCTACCTGCCTTCTATTATCAAGACTGAATTCCTATGTGGAAGAGACGTCATCTCAAAGTACACAGGAACTGTATGGTGTACAACCATTATTATAGATCTTATTACAGCAGCGCAAGTTCTATTTCTGCATAAAAATATATCTCGATGAGACCACGACTGTACCTACTCCATTATCATAAAAACATTAAAAACAAATAAATGTTAGTACTCACCCAGTTTTGTTTTTTCTTTAATGTCCTTGTCATCAAATGATTCAAAAATGTTTCGGCAAACATCTTTCCACGCTTCTGTTTTTAAATGTTTGTCCTTATAATTGTCATTTGTCTTGTCCCAGAGCACTGTACGTGCCTCCACTAACGAAATAAAGAAATCTACATCGATATTTTCCACCATTTTGTTTTAAACACATTAAACACATGCACGCACGCCACCTGCGAAATATCGACTGAGAATTGGCCCCCCGCGCACACCGCCCGCGGCACCGTGGTGCGGCACGGCGTCGTACCGTGTCACGGCGACGGCGCCGTGCCGTTGCACGGTAGCCGGTGCCGTGCCGTAGACATGGGGCCACGGCCTTAGACTAAGACAACAACACTGTCTTATAATGTGACAGTTGATCTGTAGGATTTGGCATTCATTTGAAAAAAATCATTAATCGGGAACTGCGTTGATTTATGTTTAAACTAAAGTAAAAAATCATTTATTCATATAAAAGTCAAAAGTCCAAAATCATTTATTCATGTAGGTAACACAATGAACACTTATGAACGTCAAAAAAAATCGGTTGTCCGTAAAGTCGGTTTACTGACGATAGTTGAACGTGCCAACGTCATAAGAAAATACTCATGGAATGGTTGCATTTTTCAAAAGAACATTTTAATTTTATTTGTCTGAAAGATATTTTGTATGGATATAGAGAAGGAGGAATGGAAATCACAATTGAATTGATCAAGTTACATTTATTTGTACGCATAAATACAATTATGTCAAGTTTTTGTGCCTCTTTCTCGCTCGTTCCGCGCTCTCGCTTGCACATCAAGCCTAAATGGAACGCCTCAGAGGTAACGCCGCATGAGTCATGTTTTTTCGTGCGTGTAGCCGGCTCCATCGAATTATAAGACGTTGTCACGTCAAAAAGAAATATACATTCAATGCTTCGAATTTTAAATTTACTGCCAGTTCTCAAATCAAGGGCGTAGAACGGAAGAGAAGAACTGGCAAGAAACTCTCCGCCACTCTTTTTAATCGCCAAGGCTTTTTTTACACGACGTTTGTAAGGAGCTAAGCTCCTGTTTAACGTGTACCTACTCTGATAAAGTAATATGATATTGGGTTAGTAAATTATTCCACAAGAAAAGTTCGGTGGCGGTTGTTGTATATGTCCAGATATATGTTAAATGAAACACTTTGTTTGAAGCTGGGTAACAACTGATTTTAATCGTTTAAAATATGAACTTATATCTAAGATAAAATTAGGGGTAGTGGGGTATTGACGTTAAAAAAAATTACATGGTTTATCTAAGGTTCATAAATCTAAGTGACACTTCAATACAAGTACAGTCGACCTTTTTGGAGATTATAGGAAAAAATAATGTTGTATTACAATTTATGAGTGTGATTTTTGGCTTCCAGTGTGTGACGATTGCTAACATATTTTGATTTACGCTTCTAATTATTTACTAATATATATATATATATAAATTAACTAATGTTAGGTTACATAATCACTATAGTTTTATATTTTTTACAATATCTGGGATTACTTTTACTGCGTTATTATTATTTTACAGTCACCGCATATTGATTATCCACCCACGATTTCTATGAAACTCAAAGGTAATCTTTCAAGTCGCGAGTAAATAATAAAAACTAAATTGCTTTTCAGCCTTTTGATCTCGACGCCTACATTCAAAATAAGGGGATGTATACTGTATAGGTGCGTAGTAATTACGTGTTCACATATAAATTCTCTGTTTATTTTGTTTCTAACAAGTCAACATTATGCTTAGGGTTTTCCCCTCGATTTATTCGTAAAAAGAAAGCCCCTGGATTCCGATTTTAGGAGACTTTCTTGGAAGAAAGGCCCAGGTAGACCGCTAACTTAAAAAATATTGAAATTCGATAAAGGAAAATTAACAAATACATTCAATTCAAACAAGTTTCCAAAGTTAATATTAGAATATATTTCAAGATATAAAAACGTTTTACAATAATTAAGTGGTCGCTAGATTGGTGAAACTGTTTTTTAAATATAAATTTTATGACTGAAATATAAAATTAAATGCAATCGTTACAAACTGCTCTACTGACGAGCCGTTTGTTTTTTGTAATTGTTAATTCAATTCAATTCAAAAATCATTTAATCATATAGGTAACACATTGTACACTTATGACTCGTCAGTACAGAAATACATATTAATGCTTCTAATTTTACATTTAGTGCCAGTTCTCAAATCAAGGGCGTAGAACGGAAGAGAAGAACTGGCAATAAACTCTCCGTCACTCTTTTTAAGCGCCATGTTTTTTTTACACAACGTTTAAAGCTGCAACCATTACACCATGTTCCACATGACATGTCATGACAATCATGACATGAAACAAGTGCTGAAAATCCTTATTGTTATTGTTTTAATCCATGGTATGTGGAGTGATGGTTACAGCTCAGGTTTCAAGTATCTTGTATTATAAGTAGTTGGCAATCAAAAGGAGGTTTTTCTCTTTCGTTTGAGATTTGAGACCTGGAAGTAAATGTACATTAATAGTCCTCTCATGATTGTTTCGCCGACCCTTAGTATACAAAAACCTAAATGAATAAATATATTTTGTCTTTTGACGTATACTCCAAACTATAAATTAAATTAACTACTATGTGGATGGAATACGTAAGCTTGGCGAAACGGTAATTCTGTCGATGTTTCTTTGACATTCAGCGAAGATTAGCATCTGACCTTTGGACTTCCAAAGTTAATATTAATTCTCCAACTTGGGGCTTTATCGTATTGTTTTTGATATTCGTTTTGTAAGCTGTACCTTACCTTCAATCAGAAATCTATAATATATATAAAATATATGTATATATTTCTGCTAAACATATTAATAAAAAAACAGCTATTTGTTAATGTAGTAAGTAATACATTCATAATAAGGAAACAAATAA
The DNA here is from genome assembly GCF_905475465.1 of Pieris napi. NCBI lineage: Eukaryota > Metazoa > Arthropoda > Insecta > Lepidoptera > Pieridae > Pieris > Pieris napi. Next base: position 13,009,323 of record NC_062239.1, on the reverse strand, counting down.
ATGAAAATAAAGTTCTTTGTTCGTTCTATAAAACAAATAATCAAAAACAAACCCACAGAGGTTCTTTAGAGCTCACCGATCTTTATGGAGGCAATTATAGTTCATAAAATTATATTAGTTGTGTACTCAAACAGCACGCAGCAGCATGCTTCAAATGAATAATAATATCTCATAATACATATATCGATGAATTACTTTTTAGACTGTGTTCGTTGAAAGGATGTCGCTATGTTCATAAGTTAGCAACAGAAGTTTTTTTTTTTGTACATAGGACCTCTCGATCAGGCAGATGTGGCCGAGAAGGAAGGCAGCAGGGGAGTGACATCTTCCCTTTTATAAAAAGGGACTTAATTTGCTTAATATTAGGTTTGGTAGGCTTGGCGTCTTCCGCCGGGCCCGGGCGACTCCGGAAATATCCTCATGATATTTATGGGTTAGTCGAAACCCGCAACAAAAGCTTTAGTCTACAGCCAATAACGTACAAAATTAATTCAATTGGCCTCCATAGATACTCTTTTAATTCCATTAAGTCATTGTCTCATATATTAGAAAGACATAAAACTTCCGCAGGGACTCGTTCGGTCTAGATTGAAACTCGATTGGATCTTAAAATGTTCGCTAAAATGGATAGTTGACTGAAACAAGTGCTGAAAATTCTTTCGCATGCATTTTTGAAATTGGAACGTGGTTTAAAGTGCTTTATCACTTCCTGTTTGCTAGTCGAATGGCTTAAGTGATTTTTCGTATTAATACTATCCGAAGAAGGTATTTTATATGAGGCACTGAGAGACAAGTACTAGGCCCACATTAAATTAGTTAGTTGTACTAATTAACCATAATACCTCAAATTCCCTCAAATTAATTTAGGGCTAAACCTATTCAATTATTTTATATATTTAAGTAGATAAAAATCTCATTGCTTGAATCTGAAAAATCAGAATAAAGCGGGCCATTAACTTTTATTTCATCGCCATTTTCCACTTTGGTAAGTGAATAGGACAAAGACCTAAAGTAATAAAGAAGACTTTTACAATTTCGACAAAGTTAATTAGATTTATTGTAGCCAAACAAAATTGTACGAATAAAAACGTTTATTTAGATTATTAGTATGTTTTTGATAAAATGAGTTTCCTTTTTGAAACGAAACAAGTAATTTGATTAAGTACAATCGCGTTGGGCTCAAATTGGATTATCTGACATATTATAATTAACTGTGGATGGAGTTTGTACTATTATTATTAACTGAGTTTCATCATCGGACGTCGAGGCAGAATATTCCACCCGTATCACCTACACGCCGCCGTTCCACAACTGAGCGTGTTTTAAGGCAGTTTCTGCGCACTAACACTATGTGGAACCAGCTACCTATTGAAGTATTTCCAAACCAGTTAGACATAACATTTATTACTAACGAAACACACACACAGAAACACACAAAATAATAACAATAGTAATAATCAAAAAAGAAAAATATAAATAAAATATGGAAAGAAAACGAAAAGGAATAAGGTACATTTTAAGTGTGTAATGTGTGTGTGTTGTGGTTGTAACTGGCCCTGGCTCATTATAATGCTGTGGAGCAGACGTGTGCCACAGCGCTGGCCATTATACCAGAGACCACAATAGTTAGTTTGCGCTTCAGACGCAAAAAAAGAAAAAGAATGTAAAAATAATACCTAATAGTAAAAATTAACAGTAAGTAATCAAGTTTTAGTCAATTCGAAAAATTCGGGTCTTTCAAGAAAACAGCGTATCAATTAATAAAATGCCGGCAACGCACTCGCGAGAACTCTGGCATTGAGAGTGTCCATATCATTTAACATCAGGTGAGCCTCCTCCCATGTGCCCCCGGTTCATTAAAGAGGTTGTGCCATTTGCCTCTTTAACATTAATTCAACTTACATAAAACATAATCAATTATACACCTAAACCAAAAATCCATTCGGCAGTTTTTTTATACAAACAGACGCGGCCTGTTTATAATACGTAAGAATGTTCTAGGTACCACGAAGCTTATCAATTGTGTCAGGGACATTGATTCAGTTTCATGTATCATATACCTCCGAAGTGAATTCAGTTTGTTTGGTAGAAGCTACTTACGCATACAATACTCAATCAGTACAGATAAATTTCTTACCTCATAGTTTACTCTTACAAACAAATCGTTCCGCAGTTTAAAAATAGAAGACCGCTTTCAAACACTTGCTATCAATTTCCTAAATCTTCATAACATCACAGCTTTTGGCTGTATTATAATAATATTATATCCAGTTTAAATCCCATCAATATGCTAGATAACTCCTGGGTGAACCCGGTTAGAAAATATCCTTTATATCCGGGCGGATATCGGCTTGCAAGATATATGATAATGTGCCTTTTCTATCTGCAGATAGGGAATACATTGCTTCGTCGATATATTCTGCAAACTTTGGAAAGTATGTAAAATAGAAATGTCGCTTCACGACGGAATATAGTGAAGCTAGAACTGCTCTGTGACATATTATTCTAAAATAAACATTGGATATTTTAAATTTTTCTCAGAAAAGGCGGCAAATGTTTGTTTGAAAATGTATGAATGGTATTCTGTTTACCTGTTCGTATGTCAAACCGTTAGTTGACAAAACTTCTTGGTATGAGCTGAGGTATAGGTATGTCGTCGAATCATTTTGCTTGTATAAGTACTTTGTATGTTCTTGATTACCAAAAATTAACTTATAATTTTAAATAACTAAAAGCGGTTTTTATTGTTCAGCTTTTAAATTACTTAATTTTTTTGCAGTTCCAGAATCATCTTGAATGCGTGGAGCAGCTTAATAAGCTCATCTTTTTGCTGTACTGAGATGCGTAGATAAGACTAATGCATGAAATCTAAAAAAGGTTATAAAATATTTACAATAACTATTGTAACAATAAATTGTAAATCATCGTTTGCAACTAAACAAAAGCTATTATTCGTGTAGTTCTTCACAATGCGTAGGCGCTATCTGAAACTTACATTATAGTTCGTAGGCTGACACATTGATGGGCGCTAATAGCATTAAATTGCTATAATTTTAAGTTAGCCCTAACCTTCAAAAGACACGTGTTTAAATTTCACAACTGTCCAATTAAATTAGGTTTATTAGTTTGTGAGTATTAGTTTTATTTTGAGTGAAGGAGGTACTTTCTTTGTTTAAAAAATGGATAAAAATGAATTTCGCGTGTTAATAAAGTATTGCTTTTTGGCGAAAAGAATACTATTGAAGCCAAGGAGCTTGATAAACATTATTCGGACTTTGCCCTAGGAAAACCAACTATTAAGGCAACTATAAGGCATCGAGGACACCGCTATAATATAATATATAATACGTTGCTCTCGTAGGCGAAATAATATATTATATCAATAATAATAATCAAATACTGTAAAAAATAATATTTTTTCTATGTTAGCCTTCGAACTTTTCAGCCCACCTCCTAGACGAGATGTAAATATCGAAATATTTATACTAGCAATACTACTTTTCACTTTATTCAAAGCAAGTGGCCAGTAGCCAAATATTAATTTGGTTGAATTTTTTATCTGATAGGTAGATTGCAATATATTTATGAGAAATGGAGTAGAGCAAATCTCATCTAATTCACATAAAATAGTTGGAGTGAAGCCAAAAGTGACTGTTACTACACCCGAAATCATGAATTTAGTGATTTAGAAACTACGAAACGTTTTGTTACTTTCGTTTTATTATTCTGTGGGTTTTAATGCAAAACTGAAAAAGGGAAGTGAGACGTTCTCTTTATGTTAGTATTAAGAGTATATAAATGAAATTTAACAAATTTCATATTTACAATCTCAATAATTGCATAGGAAATAAAATCGAAGTTGGAGGAAAGACTCTTATATTTGTGCCGTTTATTATTTTCTGCCTGCTCTGCGGCCGCCCCAGCTTTTTTTCTTGTCCGAAGGAGGTGAGACGGGGAAAACGTGTCCACACAAGTAGCATCCCATACTAAAGCCCGTCCCATTTTCCAAGGGATCAACGACATTCCATCCGGCCGCTTGCCATCGTCTCTTGCGATGCCTGTTGGCTCCAAAATTGCTGGAACGTTGACGGGTGCAAGAAAGCGGCGTATGTTGTTGAGCGCGGCATGGCGAGAATAACGACCTGCACTCTTTTAGCAGTGTAGGCCATGGTGTCCAAGGCTACTTACTTCAAAGCCACTGGGACACTTATGGGGAGGGGAGTACATATGGGTAGTCCTAAGCGGATAAATAAAAAAAATATAAATAAACCAATAAATTAGAAATTATCAAATAAACTATTCTTAAATATTATATTTACTAACCATACTAAATATTCTAACATATATATGTATACAAAATAAAATTGCGTGTAAAAATGTACTATACCACATCAACTGCTATATCATAATGCTTTTTACGTATGTTACGCGCACCCAACGATTTAATTTTTTTGTCTGATCAATGTCGTAAGATTGATGAGGAGATTGCTGTGATGAACTAGGACCTACCGAATTATATTTTTTTTAATTTATTATTTTTAAATTAAGAAGTTTGGTACTACGAATAGTGATGTTTAAACCATTAAATTAGTAATTTACTAAAACTCCTTGTTAAAATAACATTCGACTAATAAAGTATAAATAATTTCAATAAACTTGTCATTGTAGGCCTGTTGGCAACGGTTTATTAGAGTTTTGTAAGAATGGAACGCCTACGTCGAGCTTATAAAAATACTCGAGGCTCGAATTTATTATCAGTAATTTTTTATGTTTTTTCAATATTCAATAACGATCCCTTACAACATTAAAAATGTAGGATTATCAGGGTTTTATTATTACTAATTAATAATAAAATAAAACATTTCTTTTCCAAATTTATGGATAACAGAAATTACTGTATTTATAGGCCCCTGGCCCAGTGAATAACTGAGAGTGTTTCAACCCTAAGAACGTGCTTTCAAATCCCAGCTGCAGCATGACACTTGCGTAGCAGTGAATGACGAAATCGATATATCCTAGACCCAAGAATTTCGACAGGAACAGAAGGCTGATAACGTTCTTTAAAAAAACATTTAAAGAATCTTCAACAATCTAAGGCCAATAAAGAGTATTTATTATTTATATTTCATTATTAAAATGAATGATTATACCACAGATTATAAGCTTTAACAAGTTAAATATGATAAATGTAAAATTTTATAGAAGTTTACCAATTATTCGATAAACATAATATGTACCATATTATTTCAATTCTTACATTCAAATAAATGAAACTAACTATCAAAATAACACTAAACCAATTTGCGTCGCACTCATATATCCCAACAAACATCTTCCAGACAAAATAACCGGAAATCTATTTTTGCGATAACAAAAATAAAGATTCACCTAGTAAATAATAACTTTTGGCGGGAAGCCAGCTTTTGACGTCCAAGTGTCACTTGTGACTGATGGTTGTCAAAGATACGCATCACTACGGTCTATTGCAACATGACATTTAACTATTGCGTAGGTTGTCAGAATTTGGTATGCTTGGAGCATAGATAATGGAGAAGTGACCACAGAAAATAGTGTTAAATCGTTAAGAAATAGCCAAAAAAAATATAAGGATTGCTTTAATTTAATAAGCAAGTTTTAAATACGTGTCTCAAAAGCCTTGTCATTTTATTACATATGTATGTATCTATGACATTAGACATAATTTTACCAATAAACTAATGAAACTATTCAATCTGTGGATATAAAGATCCAATTTAAAAAAAAGTAGTGAGCACAGTAGAAACTTCGAAAATTGGTTCTAGCTACTTCCAATGAATTATATTGTACTTTTTTAATCACATATATTTATTGTATTTGAAACTATGTCGTGTCCTAAAACACAAAACCCTCAGAAACAGCAAACTAATATATTACTACATTATACGTAATGGCAAACTTCTTGTTATGCCATAGTAATTAGAACTAATAAAAATTGATGTGTGCTTAAATCATGCATAATTATCTCGCTCTGAATAAACAGCATTGTTTGTTCGCTACGCGTGTTATTAGCTACGATTTAGGCTTCTGAACCACGAACGACTTTATATCCCCTAGAGACTTTGGAGGCTTAATATATTTTGAATCTATTATTCATTCTTGTTAAATAGGTTTTTTAAGACTAAATTCATTTACAACTCGTACTTACGAGTTACGCCATTTATAATTATTTTTTAACATCAGATTTAACATTTAATACACGATTTAATAAAAATAATAGCGTTACAGTTGATATCGCTCTTATAATTTTGTATCTGTTTCAATTATGAATTTTATATACTGTGACGTTTTGGTTCTTAGACGTGTTAGTTTTCATGCACCTATTGGTGCAAACCAAACGTACGACCAATTTACAAATCTATTATGAAAATTAAGGCTGACAAACTTCATTAATCTTCATTAAATATGCCAAGCAATTAGGAAATGTCGAAACAGTAATTTATTTCACGCACCGAGAATGTCTTGTTTATAACAGCCTAAAAAGATAATGTACGATAATTTGCTCTCAAAATACAGCTTAAGCCCTTATTACTATAGTTTTGGCAACGTCTGAGTCTGATTTTCAAATATCGTGACTACATAATGTTACATTATTATCTGCTGAGCGATCGTGATTCGGTATTTCTTACTTTAGTAATTGCATGTTTTTGGAATGGAGGGTAATTTCTGATTATTTATTTCTCAATTTTATTAAAACGGGCCAGGCTATATAATGAGGGATTCTGTCACTTTTTATATAAGATCGGGAAATCTCAATACATAGTTGTCATTCTATTATTCAGTGCAGACCAAATGGCACTTGGTCGAACTAATTAAAAATATTTTATATACATTATCTGAATTACATTAAAAAAAACAAAAAAGCCCGAAGATTTTTGTTTTTTTTTTCACTTCTATTAGAACACTTAAAAACAAAGGACATTTTTAATCTGTGGTAGGTATGTGCTTCACAGACTAAAAATGTGTTCGAATAAATTTGTGGCTATCATTGTGCGACGTAGGTGTCTAACATCCGCTCACTGTGAGATTTGATTCATCAAACGACCGGAGTTCATAAACTATCATTAATTCAGCCAACTATTTGGCACGGCTTTATGAATGAACAATTAACAATTCAGTTTGGTGTATTTGAAATATTTGCATACATAGTGAACGAACCAAAAGGTCTGTTATCTTTACCAAAGCAACAGCTGTAAAATGTCTGTTGAAGCTCTATGGGTGTAGTAGACTATATTTCTAAGTTGGCCTAAAGGTCTAGATACCAGGCCATAAACTCCAAAAAAAAAAAATTCTAAGTGGAATAGAGTTCCAGGAAAAACATGATGTCATAGATTTGAATCTATACTTTTCTTTGTGAAGAGGGAAGATACAGCCTGTTGTGCTTGTTGGTGCCACAAAAACACGAAGTACATTAAGTCATAAATGATCTTAATATATAATTAAAGGAAAAATTCTACGAAAGATTAGGCGGTATGGTCGAAAGACTATAGCCTGCGCCATGGGCGAAAAAATAAGAAATTGTTGTTACCACGGTCATTTGTTTTTGACACTTAACTATACGATAATTGTATATACAGACTACAGAGTACAGACAGAAAAGACACAAACGGGAGATGTGTTCACCATGTGTTCAGTAGTCAAAGGTTAACTCCACTCGATTTTAAGACATAAGGTAACTGTTATTTTAACGAAAAATTCGCAGGCAACAGCTACGTTAATTAACAAGGTAACTGCAGAATTTCGATGATACAAAATATAATTAAATTTATAATATTAATAACGTATAATTAATTCACATTCATAATTCGTCCTAATTATTGCAAAATGATTATCATTATATGTAATATGAACGAACATGATTTCCAATTATATTTTCATCGTAATTAAAATCAAATCAGTTTGCATTTCAAATTACTGTTTGAATATCCTAAGCTTACGTATTAATGCAGTGCTGTGATGGTTTGCTATTTAATAAATGCGACAGCTACTATGTTCTTATGGCGGAACGGATTGATCTATTACAAATAATTTTCCCACTGTCCATAGTCAAGGAAGTCTTGAGCGCAGTAAAAATATCAAACTAAGTTCGTTTCCTGTTGTTTACACATTTTTACTGTTTTTTTAAATGATGTGTATCATTTTTTATATTCTAGAACCCTGCCTTTACCTTTTCTGTCGTCTAAATAAGATTCTCTAAAAACGAATACGGAACCGCAACCTTCCCTCGGCCCATCGAAAAGACCTAGAAGTTGCATGATTAAATTATAATACGCACGATACAGTTAATTAATTATAATACACAATTCTGTTTAATTGTAAAACGTCATTCAATGGCTTAAACATAATAAACCAAATTGAATTTTCACTAAATTCACTAAAAAACATTTGTTTATTTTATTGTCATTATGAAATACACATCATTTCAATTAAATTGAAATTGTTACGTAATTAAACATTACTTGAAAAGTAGGAAACGTATAACTTTAGCATAATTATATATTAACTGAATTAACTTCTTTTTATTTATTTATAAATTTTTCATAATAATATAATCACGATGTAACATAAGAAAACCGCTGTGGTTTGTATAAATGGAACCATATAATAGCAGTCTTGTTTAGGATCGTGACAAGTAGTTCTTTTAATTTACTTTTTGGCTTTGTAAGCTAACGTTAGGCTATCTAATATCTGACTGGGTAGTAGATTAATTAGCCGCAGTAGCAAATAGCTCAACGTTCTCTCGCCGTATACGTTGTTTGGTCTCGACGTACAGAGCCGAACTTGCGTTACCGCTCGTCTTTTAATGTCATCTCGAAACAAAAAAACGATATATGTATGTATAAAAATTATTTTTTTGATAGAAAGGCATTCTACCCCAGGCGGGTACCACACGCAATCACGGTGAATCCTTGTCTGGGCGTTCTGGCTGCCCTTTGAATTTTGGGAGGGGGGGCAACACTGCGCTCCATTATTACCAACGTTCCTTGGTTGGTTCAAAGGCCGGAAACGCACTTGCGAGCAATGTGAGTGTCTATATCGATATAATATGTCGATATGAATGGATGCGGAAATTCTCTAATAAGGAGTTTTACAAAGTATATTAGTATAATAATTTAAGTATTTGCAGATTGTTTAGTACGCTTAAGAGCGACGGATTTTCACAAATAGTTAATGAAATTACTCTGGATAAGCAAATTGATGTGCAAAACCTAATAGAATGCCTTTAACGATATGCAAGCAGTCGATATGATGTGGGGAATTCTATTGTAACTACGGCTATTTGTACT